>NC_058132.1:173357816-173556477 GCF_016433145.1 Gracilinanus agilis | reverse complement strand
TCAGAGAAGTTGGAGTGAATATTTTACTATTTCATTTATGGCTCATGCTTGGTCTAGACCGGTGATGGGCAAACTTTTTAAAGAGGGGGCCAAAGGATAGAAAATGCTCATCTGTCAGTTTGTTTCTAAGGCAACTCTTTCTAAGTTTCATTGTATTGTATCCTACTCATTGTATTCGTTAGATTAGGAATAATGTTGCGGGGCTGGATAGAACATTTTAGGGGGCCATATCTGGCCCGTGGCTGTAGTTTGCCCATCACTGGTCTAGGTGATATTTGTTACGCAGAGAAAAGAGATACAAATTAAGAGCTGAGTATCTTTTTCTTTTCTTTATTGATTAGTGGTGTCCTATTTTTTCCTGAATGTTCTATACTTTCTTCAAAGCTCAATTTTTCCTTGTTATCTTTATATAGCTGAACAAAACATAACGAAGGTTGTATATACAGACCCCATCATCTTGCTTATATGATGTCTCTGCATGGCAGATATTAGGAAGTAGGTGTTGAATCCTTGTTGTCAGTGCTAGGGAGCTGATTCTGGGAAAACTGATAATAATAATAATTATTATTATTATAGCTAACACTTATAAAGCTCTTATTTCGTGCCAGGCACTATGCTAAGCAATTTATGAATATCTTCATAATAACCAACAGAGATCAAATGATTTGTTCAAGGTTGCAAAGCTAGTAAGCATCTGAAATTAGATTTGAACTCATGTCTTCCTAACTCCAGGTCCATGACTCAGTCCACTATGCCATCTATTTGCCTAAAATTGTTGCTAAATCAGATTTTATAAATAATCACATTTTATATGTCCCAAGAGTGCTTACTTACTACTTTGCTGATTTACATTATGAAGTAGTAGCTATTATTATCTCTTATGATTCTAGCCACCTTGGAGTTAGAATAAAGTGAATCTCTGTTTCCATAGATCTTGAGCAGTCAGATATTTGGGTAAATAATAGTGTTGGGACAATATGCAAATGATTATGTACAAACTAAAAATACAGATGATAAATCAGAGGTACTTTCAACAGAAAGGAAGTAAGATTAGGGAGGGCTAGGAAGGGCAGGACTTTAGCAGACACTTGAAGTCAGGAGAGTAAGAAGGTAGAGATGATGAGGAAGAGAATTCAAGGCATGGGAGGATAACCACTGAAAATGCAGTGTTGAGATGGGGCGCTGTGTGCAAGAAGCATCACTTCCTTTCTTCACTCAGCCCTACATCTAACTGGCCTTCTGGTTATATAGACATATAATAGTCCATCTCCTATCTTCATGCCTTTGCCCAGGCCATTCCCTATTTCATTCCCTGCTCACTGCTTTGAGACTTTTTTTAGTCTTTAATTTTTTTCAAAGCTTATTTCACTTACCACCTTCTACATGAGACTCTTTCTGATCCTCCACCACTTTTTCATATTATGAAGATGGGATCAACTCTCCTCTGCCTACTTTTAGATTTAATCACTAGAAGCATATATACCCCCACTTTACACTTAAGTGGAGGGAGGTCTGCAACCCATGTGCTAAAGTGGGTGAAATTCTAAAACTGTGATTGGTCCCCGTAAAGTGGGGGAAGGCACAGGAAGCGACGTAGAGAAGGGTCTTTAAAAGTGGCAAAAACTTCCTGTGACCACATCTTTCTACTTAGAACTTGGCCTTGGAGGAGCTCCAGCTTGGGACCTCAGACTGCTTCTGATAAGAGTACTCTTGGATCTTCTCTCCTTGGACTTTGGATTGGTGAGTGGAAAAATCTGACCTTCCTTTCCTAACTGTAAGAAGGGAGACTAGATATTTTAGGTATGGTTGCCAGAAATCAATTAACTCGATTTCAAAATAAAATAGACCCAAGTCAGGATGACTTTTATGGAAGTTTATTTACACTCAGGAAGGTTGAAGGTAGGGAAATTGAGAGAGAGAAACTCTGGCCCCGACCAGAGGCCGGAACCAGGTAGGGATTCAGAGGCACCAGCAGAGGGGCACAGAGGTTAATTAAACAAGGCTTCTAGCCACAAGGCCTCCTCTAAGAAGAGAGGCCTCCTTAAGGCTAGAGCCTCCAGAAACGGCAAGGGAAAAGAAAGAAAGTCAGTCTAACTTACCCATGCGACGATTCAAAGGGAAGCAGTCTGAGGTCTCACCAGAGCTCCTTCCACACCAAGTTCCAAGTGCCAACCCACCACAGGAAGTTACCATCATATTTAAAAGATAGCATCTTTTGTCACTTCCTGCATCTACTTCCAATTTCAAGTGGAAAAATGGCAGCCTCAACACTGTTTTGGACTGCCCAAAGGACAGTCCCTTATTTTTGATTTGCTACTTACTAGCACATGTGGGTCACAGACCTCTCCCTCCCCACTTAATTCTAAGTTGGGTGGGGTGACATTATTTCTGGTGGCTAAAGTCTAAACAATGAATGAGGGTGAGCTAATTCCATTTACACAGACTGCCAGAGAGATTGACACCAGATAGGCCTCATGGGTGATACCTAATTTACCTCTGGGCCCTCTGGCTGGGCTTCTGGAGACCTGCTGGAGCAAAGTCAGGCGCCGGAGCAGATATCTAACCTGTTAAGCTAGGTTTCTTACTCTATCCCCTTTCTCATTTTTCTACCTTACTCTTTCCCTCTATTGTGTAAATAAATATTGCTATAAAGTCATTTTGACTTGAACTATATTAATTTCAGTGACCACACTCTTATATATTTAGCCAATCTTAATTTTTTTAACCCTTACAATTCACTTAAATAAAATGTCTCCTCTGATATTCTATGAGTTCCCTGAGGACAAGAAAAATATTTAATTTTTGCATTTCTATTTTCAGTGCCTAGTACAATGTTAGGCACATAGGAGATACTTAAATGTTTTTGGATTAATTGATCAAATAAATTATTTGACTACAGAATTTTTTTTTTTTTTTGCCTAGATAATAGGGAGAGTTGAGACTGAGTTTGATTTAACAAATATAGGATGGGGTCAGAATCATAGCGATTTAGCTAACTTTTATAGTTTTGAGCATATACCATAATAGCTTGAATATAGTGCGACTTTTTCCCCATATATATATATATATATACCTTTGAAAGTCGCATTTGCACTGTATTTGAGCACTTCCAGCTTTGAAAACAAAAGTTGTGTGTTGTGCGCCTCAGCATATGTACAAAGTATGACTATCTCCTGGAGCAGATGGGAAACGCCAACCAAATGCCTGATTGTTTTGATATTCCATCAAATGTCACCGTTAATAGTAAAGGTGCCAAATTGGTGTTGATTAAAATTACTGGAAATGAGAAAACTAGAATGACCATGATGCTTGCAGTCACAGCTTACTGTCGAAAACTGACTCCTTATATAATTTTAGGGCACAAAATATTACCTAAGGAAAAGTTACCCTCAAGAGTGATCTTTTGTATGCAGGAAAATGGATGGATAAATGAAGAACTCGTGTTAGATTGGTTGAATGTGGTCTGGGTGTGTTACTGAGTCAGAGAGGAATGCTTGTACTTGATTTGTTCAAGGGTCACTTGACTAAAAATGTGAAGAAGAGAATTGCTGAAATGCTCACAGACCTAGTTGTTATTCCAAAAGGAATGACGTTGCAATTACAAGTATTAGATGTAGTTATTAATAAGCTATTCAACAATCATTTGAGGAAAAATATAATGAGTGGATGTTGGCCTGGAAACCATAAATTTACTCCATTCAGAAAAATAAAGAAAACAGTGGTCACTGAATTATGGAACTGGATCAAAACTGCTTGGGACAAAATCTCCACCGAGTCCATTGTGCTTGGATTTAAAAATGTTGTATATCAAACAGTATGGAAGGTAGTGAAATTGGTGTTTTGTGGGAAGAACAGGGTGACAGTGGTGATTTGAATAATGTTTCCACTTTGGGAGATGAGAAAATAGAAGAGGAAGGAGAACATGATTAAATGTTGGAAGGTAGTTTTCCCACAAGTATCTATAAAAGTAATACATATTTAATAAAAGTATTGGCACTAAAAACTTCTTTTACTTGTTTTCAAGACCTTGAAAAAACTTTGAATATGAAGTGCCTGCATTATTTATGAGTTAAGAGAAAGTTGTTAAAAAGTTGTTTTAAGGAGAAAATAAAATGGGTGTTTCCTCTGAGTTACTTTCAAAATACTTGGGATCGCAATATATTTGGGTCGTGTTATATTTGGGTTAATATGGTAGTTTTCATTATCTGTAAAATGAGTTAGAGAAAAAACCAGCAAACTATTTCAGCATCTTTGCCAAGAAAACTTCAAATGGGGATAGGAAGAGTCAGACATGACTGAAAACGACTGAAAAACAACTAATAGTTTTGAGCATTATTTAATATCTAGTTTTAAGCCAGAATTCAGAATGTGGTTAGTAAAAGCTTCTTTTCTTCATGTCTTGGGTGGTGTAGGAGGCTTCTATATGCCTTCTAGGGAGAAGGATGGAAAGACTCAACAAGACTCCACAGGTGATTAGATATGGGAGGGTGAAGGGGAATGGAGAATCAGTCAAGTCTGAAGTTGTCCGTCTGGGGAACTGGAAAGATACTGAGAGCATTTTCAAGAGAGAGGATAGAAATTGAAAAGTTAAAAGAAAAGGGCAGGTTCAAGGCAAAGATAATGAATCCTGAGACCAGTAGGGGAAAAGAGTGTCACAGAAGGCCAGAAATGCCAAGAGAGAATATATTCAAGTGTCAAAAGCAGCAGAAATGGAAAGGGGGATACATACTGAGAGAAGGCCATTGAATTTAACAGTGGAGTTTTTGGTAACTTTTCAAACAGTTTCAGTAGAGTGATGAGGTCAGAAGGCAGATTCCAAGGGACTGAGAAGTGAGTGGGTGGTGAGGAAGTGGAAGCAATGAGCTTAGATGACTATTTATAAGAATTTGGCAGTGAAAGGGAGGAAAGATAGGGGATGATTGCTTGAGGGAATACTAGGGTCAAGTGAAGGTTTTCCAAGGGAGGGGGAGGCCTAAGCATGTTTGTGGGCTGTGGGCAAAGGAGTCCACACAAAGCCAGAGATTGAAGATATAAGATAAACAATGATTAATGGGATAACATCCCATTTTCAAAGGAGCTGGGAGGGCAGGGATCAAGGGTACAAGTAGAGGGGTTAGCCTTGGAAGAGAGAGAAAGATTGCTTTATCCTTTGAGATGAAGTTAACCTGGAATCCAGGAACTTATTTATTTTACATTTTGATAACTGTATTTTACTATAATTGGTTTCCTTTGTAATCCTATATTTTATGCATTTCAAAACAAAAATCTGAGGAGTTGATAGGCTTCACTTGACTGCCAAAGGGGTCAAGGGACACAGAAAGCATTAGTAGCCTCAGCTCTAGAGAAAATGAATGATGTTGAGAGATTTAAAGGTGTGGAGGAGGGAACATAAAAGAGCTCATGATGGATGCCTTCAATTCTTTCTTTTCCCTCAATTCTTTCCTTAAATTAAAAAAAGTTATACTAATTTATTTTGTTTTTATGTCTCCCTGGTCACTGAATATATTCCTTTTCCCCCCTTACTCAGTGAGTCATCTCAAATTATAAAGAATTAAAAATAGAGAGAAAAATGAGTGATTCAGCAAAACCAACCTGAATATCAATTGTCTGGCAATAAATTCAGTGTTCTATGTCTATACTCCCTCTTCTCACTTTGGCAAAAAAGGGGAGAGAATAATAGAATAAACAGGTGGGAAAATAGGTTAGATAGTAATATAGAGTAATTATAATAGTTGGAAAAAATTCACAATTCTCTTCAATAAAGGCTTCATTTCTCAGATACATAGTGAGATGAATCAAATGTGTAATAATACAAGTTATTCCCCAGTTGAAAAATGATCAAAGGATATGAACAGGCAGTTCTCAGACAAAGTAATTAAAGTTATCTATAGTCATATGAAAAAATGTTCTAAATCACTATTAGTTAGAGAAATGCAAATTAAAACAACCCTGAGGTATTACCCCACACCTATCACATTAGCTATTATAACAGAAAAGGAAAATGATGAAACTTGGAGATGTGGGAAAATTAGTGTCTCACTAATGCACTGTTGGGCTAGTAGTAAACTTTTCTAGAGAGCAATTTGGATTTGTGTCCAAAGGGCTATAAATCATTATATACTCTTTGACTCAGTACTAGGTTCATATCCCAAAGAGATAAAAAAACAAAAAGGAAAAGGACTTGTATTCACAAAAATATTTAAAGCAGCTCTTTGTATGGGGACAAAGAAATAGAAAGTGAGGGGATGCCCATCAATTGGAGAATAACTGTTTAACTATATGATCATAATAGGACACTATTATGATATAAGAAATAACAAGTAGGAGGATTTCAGAAAAACATGGAAAAACTTAAAAGAACTGAGGCAGAATGAAGTAAGTAGAATCAGTAGAACATTGTACATATTAGCAGCAATATTCTATGATGAACAACTGTAAATAACTTAGCTGTTCTCAGCAATACAATGATCTAAGACAATCCCAAAGGACTCATGATGAAAAATACCATCTGCTTCCAGAGAAAGAACTGTTGGGAGTCTGAATACAGACTCCCTATATATTTCACTTTCTTTTTTCATTTTTTTTTTGAGTTTTCTTCCACAAAAGGATTAACATGGAAAAATGTTTTCCGTGACTTTATATGTAAAATATTAGATTGCTTGCCATCTCAGTGAGTGGGGAAGAGAAGAAAGAGAAGGAGAGAATTTGGTTCTCAAAAGTTAAAAAAATGTTAAAAATTATCTTTACATGTAATTGGGGAAAAAAATTTTAAAATATAACAAATACCACCTCCAAAGTAGTAAGCATTTATAAGGAGATATAAATAAGGCTTACCTTATTTATTATTTTTGGTTTAAATTCATCCTAGAGCCCAAATCATTAGGAATGAATAGTATTCACATTCTGGAATTTTATACATAGGTAGTGAATACATCATAGTTCACTATCTGGCTATTGTAAACCTCCAGATTAATAGATATCCTATTGCCTATTAACCCCCAAGATCAAATAAAATCTTTAGGTTTAAGATCTGTTCTTAGTAAGTGGGCTCAAAGGTATAACTTCAATACATATGATTTCAGGTATACTTCCCCAATTTTCATAAGCAATAGCCAATCTATTAAACAAAATTCACTCATTACTTAAGCAAATTTGTGAGTTCTTTATAACTTCACAACTGACTGTCAGCAGGTTCTCTCAAAGCTAGTAAGATCTCATCACCCTGCCCAAATAGAAAGTTCCAAAGGATTGCACAGTTAAAGATAATTCAAAATGTCTGTGGTACCTTTTTTCTTCCAAAGAATAAGTTATTATTATTATCCATTTTAAAACAAAATATGCCTTGTTAAATATGGAACAGTTTTAAACTTTGTGATAACATTCTTTATCCACTCAATTCATTATCTAAAAAACCAGTTTGAAAGAGACAACAATCTTCTAAGGATTGCAATACTCTCTGGGTATCATTTTTCAAATGAATAGTATTTCTTATAAAATGAATTACTCCAAATCACAGTCCAAGAAGATTTAGTAGCCTAACAATAGCAAAAACAGTATTATGGCTTTTAAAAAATAGCATAAATTTTTTTTTTGCCAGTCAATCCAAGTAAAGGCATTTCTGAATCCTCTTTCAGAGAAAATCACCTCATCTATCTATCAATTTGGCATTCTTTACTAATCACTTTAAAAAATGAGTGTAGAGTAATTATGCTTAATAAAAAAAAATTATAGCTAATGGTCAGGGAGTATTTACTATGCGTCAGGTATTGTAGTAAGCACTTTGATTCTCACAACAACCCAGGGAGATAGCTGCTGTTATTATCCCATTTCACAAATGAGGAAACTGAGGCAAACAATGATGAAATGACTTCTCAAACACCTAGTGTCTGAGACAGTATTTAAATTCAGGTTTTCTTGATCCAAGAAGTTTCCAAATATATTGCCTTAATGCCAAATGTCAAATGTATTTTGCATTAGATTCTGATTTACCTCAGTTATCCTAAGAGTAGAACATATTTCTGCTTAAATGAGACCACACTATAATTTACTTTTAGGACAAACTTCAACCAAATCGAATCCAGATTTACAATCACAAATGGTACCATTAAAAAGTTCAATTTTCCCAAGGGCTGTTAGCTGCCAGCACCTCAAATTAGAGAGACCAGTTAGCTCACTTTTAAAGATTCCTGGTGGCAGTCTCACATTCCCACCCTCCTCTTTTTGGGGCCCATGAAGATTGAAGGATTGGACCCTTGTAATGGTCCTTCAAAGACAGATTTTTATTATGTTATATTTATGCTGCAAAATTTATTTCTATAGTTTTCATTTGGTTAAATGTTACAACTTGATAGAATATTGTCCCTCTGAAATTGCTAATGGGCACTTTTTAAAAAAGTTTCTTTTATCCTTAATTCAATTAGATGAAAAGTCTTCTCATAACTCTCTTTTCAAAACTTACTTCATGTTACCCTCCATTCACAATGTCAAACAGAGGAATTCCACCTCTCCTTAAGGTTTCACTCATTCTCCTCATATGGCTACTTGCTTAAGCCCTCTCTCATAATTTTTTTCCTTTCTAGTAGAAAAACTTCAAAACTGCACCTTTCTTTTTACACTGATTCCATACTTCCTTTTTACCCTTGATACTTTTCTTAAGTCTATCTCATTTCCAATCATACACTGGTCTAACACTTCACTAAATCTTCCTGTATAGATTTTCTTATTCAATAGCAATTAATCACTAAACTTCAACCTCTTGAGTTGCTTTATCTATTTCAATTTAGCTGCCATAGCTACTAATTTACCGAAACATTTACATTCTGTAAATCATTTCAAAGTAGCTTCAGTGGCTGAACAAATTGTGGTGTATGATGGTGATGGAATACCATTGTGCTATAAGGAATTATAAACAGAATGGTTTTAGAGAGAACTGAAAAGACCTATGTGAACTGATACAGAGTGAAATAAGCAGAACCAGGAAAACATATGCAATAACTGAAATATTGTGAAATGATCAACTGTGATAGACTTAGCTATTATCAGTAACAATGATATGGGACAATTCTGAGGGACTTATGACAAAGAATGCTAGCCAGCTCCAGGGAGAGAACTGTTAGAGTCAGATTGCAGATAATTTTTCAATTATTTATTTGGGATTATGTTTTGAGGTTTTGGTTTTATAAGATTATTCACAAAAATGAACAATATGGAAATATGTTTTGCATAATGAAACACATATAACCTTGATTGAATTGCCTGGCAGCACTAGGAAGGGAAAGGGAAGGAAAGGAATATGGAAATTTATAATAAAGATACTACATTTCAGTTACAAATTTAGTCTGTTTTGTAATACTGCAAATTCACAAATTTCTACAAACTAAGAAAAAATATTTTCTTTCTCTTCTTGTCTGTTTTTATTTTTTTCAATCTGTATTATGGTGAGGGTTGTGAAGTCAGAGAGAAAGAAAGAATCTTGAAGTTTTCCCTTCTTATCTCCCACTGAAAGTCTAGACCAGTGGTTCCCAAACTTTTTGGTCTACCTCCCCCTTTCCAGAAAAAAAAATATTACTTAGTCCCCTGGAAATTAATTTTTAAAAAATTTTAATAGCAATTAATAGGAAAGACAAATGCACCTGTGGCCATCACTGCTCCCTTGGATCGCTGCAACACCCACTAGGGGGTGGTAGCGCCCACTTTGGGAATCACTGGTCTAGACAAAAAGTCAGTGAGATCAAGTCCCTGCTTAATATATTGGGTACTAAATTTCATTAGTTTTCCCCACTCTTCTAAGCTTCTGCTTACAACAATCTATAGGTGACTACAAAATAAACTTGACCTTGTGCATGCTAAAGAACTTCAGAAGTGGAAGTGCCCATCATCAAAACCAAGTACAAATACAAATTTCTTCCACTAACCTTAGGCTATCTTAAGTGAATGGATGTAGAACTGTCTATGTTTAACAAGATATCCAGGAGGTTACTGGCTAGTCACAGATTAGATATTTAGGGAGAGGTTAGGAGAAAGATAGGGAGAAAAAGTAAAAAGAAAGAGAAAAAGAAAAAGCTCTACCAAAACCCCCAGCCTCATTTTATTTTCTTATTTTTGGGGGAGTAGTTTTGAATATTAAGAAGACATATTCAAGTAATTCTGCAAAGTACTTCTCATTTCAAATAGCACTACTGATTTCTGTTGCCAAGGAAAGTTCATCACGAACTCTTGGTGGCATTGATCTAGGATACTGCCGGTAGACAGTTAAAGAACATAGTGCTTGGAAGTAGTATAGTTGTATTAGCAATATAAAAAGCCATTTCCTTAGATTATTTCAGTGATGAAACTGTATGTTTTGACCCAATAAAGTCATATTAAAATAAAATAGTCATTTAACAATGGACTCTGATTTTTATTTTGTATTATTTAAAATTTTTGCATCCATTTCTGGGTTAAGATGGTGGTAGAGTAGAAGCAGTTGCTTAACCTTTCCTAACCCACACATATAGGATTCCTCAAGAGGACATAAAAACAAATCCATATGAATGAAGGGGCCCCACAACAGGAAGCAGCATTGAAGGTACGTGGGATTGGGGCATTTTCATGCTATAAGGGGGTGAAATGACTCTCACTAAAATGAGAGCTGAGCAAAGCCCCCCCCCCCAACCCCCACACATATTACCTACAATGCCAAAGTTAGCTCATCACAAGAGTTAGAGCAAGCTTGGGGGCATTCATTAAGTTCTTGGTGGCTACCTGGGATCACCAGGGCTTGCTCCTGAGAGCAGCAAGACTTAAGACCCCAAGAGGCTAAAGAACTGAACTTTGAACACAGACCTTGAGCGCAGGCGTGGAGCTTGGGTGGGGATCCAGTGCAGAATGGTGCATGACTATGGAAGCAGTGCCCTGAGACTGTTAAAGAAGCTTCGGGCAGAGGAACAAGCAAGGGGACCACCAGGTGGCTTGACCCTGAGAACAACTAGACTTGAGACTTCAGGAGCCTCAAGAGTGCAGACCAACCCTGGGTATGAGGATAAAGCTGAGAGGGAACATGATGCTGTGACTCAGATGAAAGTTGCCCCATAGTTCGATAGGATGGGCAGAGAGCCAGTCTGCCTTACCCAGAACTTCTGACTGAGAAAGAAATAATAATAATGGCAAGCCAGTCACAAAAACCTCAAAAGAGAAAGATCAAGAAGAAATCTTTAACACTCAACAGCTTTTACACAGAAAAAATCCAGACAACAGAGCAAACAGTAGAGGAGAACAAACAAGTAATCCAATCCAAACCTTCCCCCCAAAATGAAAATTGGTTACAAGCTCTTGAAGAGTTCAAATCTGAGATGATGAGAAAGATGGAAGAGATTTGACGAGAGAAGTGGGAAATAGCTCAAAAGGAAATTAACAGGTTAAAAGATAGAAACTCCCAATTGGAGAAAGATGCCCCAAAATCAAACGAAATGACAAGCAAATTGGAGGAAACCATGAAAAACATAATAGACCAAATCAAAAAAGTAAACTCAAAAGATTATAGCAGAAAACCAGTCTCTAAAGACTAGAATTGAGCAAGTAGAAGCCCATGATCTCTCAAGACAGCAAGAACAAATAAAGTATAGTCAAAAGGCTGATAAAATAGAAGGAAACACGAAATGTCTCACTGAGAAATTGACAGATCAAGAAAACAGGTCTAGAAGAGACAATTTGAGAAACATTGGTCTTCCTGAAAAAGCAGAAATTAATAGAAATTTGGACTCCATACTACAAGAAATTATAAAAAACTGCCCTGAAGTTCTTCAACAAGAGGGCAACATAGACATTGAAAGGATCCATAGATCACCCTCTACACTAAACCCTGAAAAGACAACCCCCAGGAATATAATAGCCAAATTCAAGAGCTTCCAAGTAAAAGGAAAAATTTTACAATAAGCCAGAAAGAGACAATTCAGATATCAAAGAGCACCAATCAGGATCACACACGATCTGGCAGCCTCCACATTAAAAGATTGCAAGGCTTGGAATATGATATTCAGAAAGGCAAGAGAACTGGGTCTATAACCAAGGATCACCTATCCATCAAAACTGAATATATACTTCCAGGGGAAAGTAAGGGCATTCAACAAGATAGAAGATTTCCAAGTATTTGCACAGAAAAGACCAGGACTCAATAACCAACCACAAAAACCAAGAGAAACATGAAAAGGGAAATAAGAAAGAGAGAGGAAAGAAAGAAAACTCTTATTTTTATGTTTGTCTCTTTAAGGGCTTCAATAAGATCAAATTATTTGTATTCCTATATGGAGAAATGTTATGTGTAATTTTCAAAAACTGTATTCACTATTATAGTAATTAGAAGAATTATTCATAGGGTGAGGTTGGAGTACTAAATGGTCTAAGATGATACTGGGGAATAAAAGAGTGGGGGTGAATAGTAGATGGCACCAAGAGAAACCTGAATGAATAAGAAAAATAGGATATTCTATACCACACAAAGAGAGCATGGGAAGGAGAGGGGATAAATACTATTAAAAGAAGGAGAGGAAGAAAGCATTAAGAGGTAATATTTAAACTTTACTATTAGAGGAATTAACCCTGAGAGGGAAGAGTAGCTATATCCATTGGGATATAGAATTCTATCTAACCCTACTGAGAAAGTCAGAAGGGATAAACCAAGGGAAGCAGGGGAGTGGGGAGATCAAAAAAAGGAGGGGAGGAGAAGGGGGAGGGAATTCATTAGGCCTTAAAAAATAAAAAGGGGGGGGCAGCTGGGTAGCTCAGTGGGTTGAGAGTCAGTCCTAGAGATGGGTGGTCCTAGGTTCAAACCTGGCCTCAGACACTTCCCAGCTGTGTGACCCCGGGCAAGACACTTGGCCCCCATTGCCCACCCTTACCACTCTTCCACCTAGGAGTCAATACACAGAAGTTAAGGGTTTAAAAAAAAATAAAAAATAAAAATAAAAAAAAGGAGAATAATAAGGGAGGGAGTAGAAAGGGAAGTAAATCAGAGGAGGGGGCAAAGGGGTGAGGTTTAAAACAAACCACTGGTTTAAAAGGAAATAGCATAAGAAGAAGGAGTAGCACTAGGAGAGGATACCAAAACATTGGGGAATACACAACTGATAATTATAATTCTGAATGTGAATGGGATGAACTTGCCCATAAAATGGAAGCAAATAGCAGAGTGGATTAGAAACCAAAATCCTACCATACATTGAATACAAGAAACATATATGAGGCGGGTGGACATACACAGGTTTAAGGTCAAGGGCTGAAGCAAAATATTTTGGGCTTCAACTGAGAAAAAGAAGGCATGAGTGGTGGTCATGATTTCTGACAAAACCAAAGTAAAAATAAATCTGATTAAAAGAGACAGGGAAAGTAATTATACCCTGATAAAAGGCAGTATAGACAATGAGGAATAACAGTATTCAACATGTACACACCAAATGGTATAGGATCCAAATTCCTAAAAGAGAAACTGGCAGAGCACAAGAAGGAAATAGATAGTAAAACTATACTAGTGGGAAATCTAAATATTCCTCTTTCAGATCTAGATAAATCAAACCAAAAAATAAATAAGAAAGAGATAAGAGAAGTGAATGAAATTCTAGAAAAATTAGATTTAATAGATATGTGGAGAAAAATAAATAGGGACAAAAATGAATACACCTTCTTTTCAGCTGCACATGGTACAATCACAAAGATTGACCATGTACTAGGGCATAGAAACATTGCAAACAAATGCAAAAGAGCAGAAATAATAAATATAACCTTTTCAGATCACAATGCAATAAAAATAATAATTAGTAAGGGCACATGGACAGGCAAATAAAAAACTAATTAGAAATTAAACAATATGATTCTCCAAAACCAGTTAGTTAAAGAAGAAATCATAGAAACAATCAATAATTTCATTGAAGAGAATGACAATGATGAGACATCCTACCAAACTCTGTGAGATGCAGCTAAGGCAGTACTCAGGGGGAAATTTATATCTTTGAGTGCACGTATTAACAAATTAGAGAGATCAATGAACTGCATGCAAATTAAAAAACTAGAAAGGGAAAAAATTAAAAATACCCGGCTAAAGACCAAATTAGAGATCATAAAAATTAAAGGAGAAATCAATAAGATTGAAAGTAAAAGAACTATTGAATTAATAAATAAGACTAGACACTGGTACTTTGAAAAAAACAAACAAAATTGACAAAATACTGGTCAATCTAATTAAAAAAGGAAGAAAGAAAACCAAATCATCAGTGTCAAAGATGAAAAAGGAGACCTCAACTCTAATGAAGAGGAAATCAAGGTAATCATTAAAAACTATTTTGCCTAATTATATGGCAATAAATATAGCAACTTAGGTGAGATGGATGAATATTTACAAAAATATAAATTGCCTAGATTAACAGTAGAAGAAATAGAATACTTAAATAATCCCATATCAGAAAAAGAAATTGAACAAGTCATCAAAGAACTCCCTAAGAAAATATCCCCAGAACCAGATGGATTCACAAGTGAATTCTATCAAACCCTCAAAGAACAACTAATTCAAATACTATACAAACTATTTGACATAATAAGCAAAGGAGCTCCACCAAACTCCTTTTATGATACAAATATGGTACTGATCCAAAGCCAGATAGTTAAAAAACAGAAAGAAAACTACAGACCAATCTCCTTAATGAACACAGATGCAAAAATCTTAGAATACTAGCAAAAAGACTACAGCAAGTGATCAGAAGGGTTATTCATTATGGTCAGGTAGGATTTATACCAGGAATGCAAGGATGGTTCAACAGCAGGAAAACCATTCATATAATTGACCATATCAACAAACAAACCAACAAAAACTACATGATTATCTCAATAGGTGCTGAAAAAGCCTTTGACAAAACACAACATCCATTCCTATTGAAAACATTAGAAAGTATAGGAATAGAAGGACCTTTCCTAAAAATAATAAACAGTATATATCTAAAACCATAAGCAAACATCATATGCAATAGGGATAAATTAGAAGCCTTCCCAATAAGATCAGGAGTGAAACAAGGATGTCCATTATCACCTCTATTATTTAACATTGTACTAGAAACACTAGCAGTAGCAATTGGAGAAGAAAAGAAATTGAAGGTATTAAAATAGGTAAAGAGGAGACTAAGCTATAACTCTTTGCAGATGATATGATGCTATACTTAAAAAATCCTAGAGAATCAACTAAAAAGCTAGTAGAAATAATGAAACATTTAGCAAAATTGGAGGATATAAAATAAATGCACATAAATCATCAACATTTCTATATATTTCCAACACATCACAGCAGCAAGAATTAGAAAGAGAAACACCATTTAAAATCACCCTAGACATATAGGTTGCATATAGATTTACTATTGATGAAGGTATCTTTTAATATAATATAGTTTCCCTGTCTATCCTTTTGATTAAATCTATTTTAGCTTTAACCTTATCAGAGATGAAGATTGCTACCCTTGCTTCCTTTGTATCAGCTGAGGCATAGTATATTCTACTCCAGGCTTTTATTTTTACTATATGTCTCTCATTTTTAATTGCATTTCATGTAAACAATGTATTTGGGTTTGGGGTTTTGATCCCTTCTTCTATTCATTTCCTTTTATGGGTGAATTTATTTCATTTTCATCTAAAGGTATAATTACTAGTTGCATATTTCCCTCATGGAGGGAAATTCCCTCCTTTATTCCCTCTCTTTTTTCTATTCCCTCTCTCTTTTTTTTTTTTTATTTAAAAAAACCCTTAACTTCTGTGTATTGGCTCATAGATGGAAGAGTGGTAAGGGTGGGCAATGGGGTTCAAGTGACTTGCCCAGGGTCACACAGCTGGGAAGTGTCTGAGGCTGGATTTGAACCTAGGACCTCCCGTCTCTAGGCCTGACTGTCAATCCACTGAGCTACTCAGCTGCCCCTTCCCTCTCTTTTTTTTATTCCTTCTCTTTTTTCTGACTTTTGTTCTTCTCTCTTCTCCTTTTGCCCTTGTAAAAAGGGAGGTGTTTAAGAGAATTGGGGTATTATTGGGGACCATCAAGTAAAGTGTCCCTCCATTTTCCCTTTCCCCTTCCCTCCTACTTCTGACTCTACTCACCCTTACAAAAGCTTCTCCCTTATCCCCCAAACCCTGCCTTTATGTTTTTTTATATGAATTCTCTTCTAAAATCCCTCACTTTTCCTAAGAGTTTCTCCTTTATCCCCTTATCTTGCCCTTTTATTTCTTGATATATACTCCTTTCTAGGAATTCTTTCCTTATCTTATCCCTCTTTCCTCTTAATTTATACTCCCTTCTATTAGTCCCTTCCCTTAGCCTATACTCGCACCCTTCTGTTTCTCTGTAAATGAAGATTCTGGTTGTATGTTGTTCCCTTAACCCAGATCTGATGAGAATAGAGTTCTAGTACTACAAGCCTTCTATCCCTTCTCTTTTTTTAAGATAGTTTTCCCACTCATAACTCTTATGTATGAGATAATTATCCAATTTTACCTCTCCCTACCCTATTTTTTAGTTCATTCTATTATATTGAATTCTACCTCAAGTCTTCTGTCTATATATGCTCTTTCACACTGCCCAAGTAAGGGCATATACATATTATACATAACATTCTCCCATATAAGATCATTTGACCTTACCAAATCCCTTATAATTGGTCTTTCATGTTTACCTTCTTATTTTTTTAGATCAAATTTTTCTACTGAGTTCTAGTCTTTTCCCCAAGAATACTTGAAATTCCTTCTTGAAATACTTGAAATCCTCAGCTTTGCTGGGTATGTTATTCTTGGTTGTAAACCTACCTTCTTTGCCCTTTGAAATGTATTCCATTCCCTTCTTTCTTTTAATGTTGAAGTGGTTAAAACTTGTGTTACTCTGACTGTAGCTCCACTATGTATAAATTGTTTTTTTTTCTGTTGTTGGAAGTATTTTTCTCTTAACCTGGAAGCTACAGAACTTAGCAATAATGCTCCTAAGCATTTTTTCTTGGGGTCTCTTTCTTGTGGTGATTGATGTATTCTTTTAATTTCTATTTTATTCTCTAGTTCTGAAACTTCTGGGCAATTTCCCTTAAATATTATTTGGAGTATGGTGTCTAAACTTTTTTTTAATCATAAAATAGTCTGACAATGCTTATGTTTTCTCTCCTCTATTTATTTTCCAGGTCAGTTGTTTTTGTAATAAGATGTTTTATATGCTCTTCTACTTTTTCATTTTATTTTGTTATTTTTTTTTGCTTAGGAAGTCATTAGCTTCCTCTTGTCCAATTCTAATTTTTAAAATATCCTTACTGTTTGCCTTAGAATCAAGACTGTGTATTGGTTCTAAGGCAGAAGAGTGGTAAAGGTTAGGCAATGGGGGTTAAGTGACTTGTCCAGGATCATATTGGTAGGAATTCCTACTCACACCATAGTCTGTGATTGAACTCAGGTACTCCAACCAGGACACCATCCCTGAAGTTATGTCACTGTAAGCAGACAGCTCTATTCCTCACAGTTTCCAGTTATCTGGAAGGACCAGCTTGGCACTACTCTGGAACAGTAACCACAGACTCCACTCTCCTGGGGATGACCACATCCAGCAAAAAATTGCCCCATAGCAACAGCTCTGACTAGTGTTCATTCCCTCCTCTCCTGAAACTGCTAACTGGGACAGAGGAGAGTCTGATCAGCATGTCTGGGCTCCAGAAGTCCTTCCCTAGTCATCCCCTGAGCTGTGGGTGGATGGGGATCTCAGAAGCTGAAGCTACAGCCCTCACAGCTGCTCTCAGGGCTTGTTGCTTATTGATTTCATTGGTATCTGCCAGTGGGGCATAGGTTCCTGTCAAGAAGACAAGGTGAGGCTGCTTCCCTAACCCCAGGGCTTGCCACTTATTGCACTTCATGTTTTATTCAGGTGAGATGGAAGCCACAGAGGTCAGAGACCTTCCTCCTAAACTATCTTTGGCTTCTTTTCTTCACTTCTGACTCTTCTATTTCTGCCGTTTTTAGCACTGATTCTGTGGCATTAATTTTTAATTAATTGTGAGAAAGTTTGAAGATTGAGGTAGTCTCATGCTTTACTCTGCTATCTTTTCATACTCTCCAGTCTAAATTTAATCAATTTTTTAAAGCAACTGCTTGAGGGATCAAGTCAAAGGTATTACTTTTTGGCAGAATAGGATGGCCTGGACTAATTCTAATGCTTCCTGAGTTTTCCTGGGCTAAGACCAAATACAGTCCTTTAATTTTCTGGACACCCAGATTCAGGTGTTCTAGATTGTGTCCTCCATGTTTGATGTGATCTTGTATAAGTTGGGTCTCTGCTGTGCTCAGTCCAAAAATTATAGAGACTTACTCAGCTTCCTTGGCCTAAAAGAGCTTTCTGGCTTAATGTAGGGTGACCATCAGAAAATCCTACTTCTGACACCATATCATTTGTGAGAATAGTTTTAGAAAGAAATTTATTTAGTTGTGTGTGTGTGTGTGTGTGTATGTGTGCGTATGTGTGTGTGCGAGCAAGAGAGGGGGGGAGAGAGAAAGAAAGAAAGGGGGGGGAGAGAGAGAAAGAAAGAAAGAAAGAAAGAAAGAAAGAAAGAAAGAAAGAAAGGAAGAAAGAAGGGAATTATTCCCTACATAAGTTTTTGTAAGGTTACAACCATCCAGCTTTCCTGGAGTGTCTCTGAGGTCAGCCTGACATCTACAGTAAGTTTGTTTTTTTCATTTAAAAAATTTATAATATTTTTCCATGGTTACATGATTTATGATTTTTTCTACCTCTCTTCTCTCCCTCCCAGAGCTGACAAGCAATTCCACTGGGTTATACATGTATCATTGTTCAGAACCTATTTCCATATTATTCATATTTGTAGTAGAGTGATCGTTTAACATCAAAACCTTAATCATATCTCCACTGAACCATGTGATCAATCATATGGTTTTCTTTTGTGTTTCTACTCCCACAGTTCTTTCTCTGGATATGGAGAGCAATTTTTCTCGAAAGTCCCTCAGGATTGTCCTGGGTCATTGTATTGCTGCTAGTAGAGAAGTCCATTATATTTGATTGCACCATAATGTATCAGTCTCTGGGTTCAATGTTCTCCTGGTTCTGCTCCTTTCACTCTGCATCAATTCTTAGAAGTCTTTCCAGTTCACATGGAATTCCTCCAATTCATCATTCCTTTCAGCACAATAGTATTCCATTACCATCAGATACCACAATTTGTTCAGCCATACAGTAAAATTTTTGAGCTGAATAATTTTCTAGCCACACAAAGCTAGAGTCAAACAAAATTAATGAATGATAAATAATAGTCCACAAACTTTCTTCTAGACCATTTGAGGTTCTGGGGTGAGGCCCAGGCTATTGATATTTGCAACAGCAGCACTTACATATACCTGGACAGCAACAGAAGACATCAGAACCTGTTTATAAACTCACATTGATCATCATTAAGAATCAGTGACCCTGGAGTAAACTACATTTTTGATTGGGGTAGAGGCAAGCCTAGATGAATTGATTGGCAGACCTTCATTAGTCTAAGAATAGCATGAAGGTACTGGGGAGAGAGGTTGCAAAATTATAGTTACCAGATCTTCTGGATTAGTCCTGATTTTGAGAAACAAAATTATAAACAATTATAAATGTAATGCATTGGGCTCAGAACTGAACAGAAGGAGAGTGGGCTGGATCTATGATTATGTGATTCTAATTAGCTTTGGGAAATTGGAAAAAAATTTTTTATGATACCCTCTGCCCACAAAGTTTCTCCCTAAATCAAAGGTCTTTCATTTTAAATACTAATTTTGTGATATAGTATGGCTCCATATCATGAAACACATCTCCAAAGAATTGGACTATAGAATTAAAACCATATTCAAAATAGTACTCATTGTTCCTCACCCCTAAATTCTTCCCTCTTCCTAAGTTCTCTAATACTATTCAAAACATCACCATCAATTCAGTTACCCAGACTGTAAACCTAGGGTTCATCCTCAAATACTCACTCTCTCTAATCTTCCCATATTCAAACTATTGTCAAAGTCTGTCAATTTTGCTTTTGTAACATCTCTCTCTGTTTGACTGCCACAAATCTCCTTCATTCATTCTCCACTCATTTATGAAACGGATTTCCCTAAAGCACAGGTCACAACCCCAGTGCCAGTCAATAAACTTCAGTGGGTCTTTACTACATCTTGGATCAAACAGAAAATCCTCCATTTGTTGTTCAAAGCCTTTTGTGATCTGCCTCCTCCTCTGCTTTCCAAGGCTACTTACACCTGACTTGCCCTTATATACTCTGAGATCTGATGGCACCACCATATTTGCTATTCTAACAAGGCAATCCATCTCTTGACTTTGGGCATTTCGAATGGCTACCCACCATACCTGGAATGATCTTCCCCATATGTCCCCCTCCTGGATTCCTTCAAGTTCCAGCTAAACCACTACCTTTTACAGAAAGCCTATCCTAATTCCTCATAATTCGAGTGTCTCTGCTCTGTTGATTATCTTCAATTTATCCTGTGTATAGTTTATTTGTATATAGTTGTTTCCTTCTTATCTTTCCCATGGGACTGTGAGTTACTTAAGAGAAAGTACTGCCTTTTGCCTTTATTTTCCCAGCACTTATTTATTTAATAAACATTTATTAAATGCCCACTATATTCCAGACACTGTGCTAAGGAAGGACTGGCGATACAAAAAGAGGCAAAAGACAGCCTTTGCTTTTAAGCAGCCCACAATCTAATAAGAGAGACAATAAGCAAATAAATGTTTACAGATAAAACTTTACAGAGGATAAATTTGATGAAATTAATGAAGAGCAGTAAAATTAATAGATGTTGCTAAAGTTTCCTAAAGATGGAAGGATTTTAGTTAGGACTTAAAACCAGAGAAGCCAGAAGGAGATGAGAAAGAAGAGCATTCTAGGCATGTGAGACAGTCAGAGAAAATGACATGAAGCAAGAGATAGTGGATCTTATTTGTGGAACAGTTAAAATGGCAATGTCACTGGATCAAAGAGTACATGGCAGGGAGTAAGATATAGGAAGAATGAAGTAGTAGGAGAATGCTAGATTATAAAGGGCTTTGAATGCCAAGTTGAGGATTTTATATTAGATTCTAGAGGTGATAGGGCATTTATTGAGTAGGATAATAATGTGGTTGAATCTGTGCTTTAGGAAAATCACTTTAGTGATTGAATGAAGAATGGATTAGAAAGAAAGATTTGAGGCAGGCAGTTCCATCAGCAGGCAGTTGCAAAAACCTAAGTATAAGATGCTGAAGGTCTATAATGGTAGTGTTAGAAGAGAAAAGGGGATGTAGTCAAGTGATGTTGGAAAGCTGAAATGGTTGTTGTCCTTTGAACTTGAAAAAGACCAAAATTTCATCAATGATGATATCTTCTGAGTTGTCTATAAATTGGATTTAAGTGAGGCAAAATTACACAAAGTCAGCAGCCTCATTTTCTCTTCCAGGGTCATCAAGATATAGTGGTAAGACAAAAGTCAAGATGACTGGTGATGCCTAGCTGATTGGCCAATATGACAGTAAAGGAAAATAATAAATGTTGTATGGGATATAGCAAAATTGGGACACTATTGCATTGCTGGTGGAGTTGTGAATTGATCTAACCATTCTGGAAGGGAATTGGGAATTATGCCAAAGGCTTTAAAAGAATACATACCCTTTGATTCAGCCATACCACTACTAGGTTTGTACTCCCAAAGACATAAAAAAACAGGGATGGACCTGTACAAAAAATATTTATAGCTGTGATTTTTGTGGTGACAAAAAATTGGAAAATGAGGGGTTGTCCCTCAGTTGGGGAATGGCTGAACAAATTGTGGTACATGATCGTGATGGAATGCTATTGTGCTATAAGGAATGATGAATAGCTTGATTTCTATAAGAACTGGAAAGACCTACATGAACCAATGCAGAGTGAAATAAGCAGAACCAGGAGAACTTTATACACAGTAACTGAAAAAAAATTGTGGGACAATCAAATGTAATAGGCTTTGCTACTAATAGCAATGCAATGATCCAGGACAATTCTGAGAGACTTATGAGAAAGAATGCTATCCACATCTAGAGAAAGAATTGTAGGAGTAAAAATGCAGAAGAAAACATGATTTATCACTTGTTTATATGGGTATATGATTTGGGGTTTTAGTTTTAAAAGATTACTCTATTACAAAAATGAATAATATAGAAATAGATTTTGAGTAATAATATATGTATAACTCAGTGGAATTACTTGTAAACTCCGGGAGGGGTGAGGGAAGAGGGGAGAGAGACAAAATGAATCATTTAATCATGGGAAAAATGTTTTTAAAACTTTTAAAAATGACTGGTGATGACTCAAGATGCAGTGGAGGACCTTGTTTGATGAATAACCAACTGTGTCTAAGCACTCCACAATGCCTATTTCTGTTGTCTTAATGGCTCTTAGAACAAACTTCTCTATCCACCCCTTCCACTGAGGAAAGTCTTCACATGCCTGGGGTAGACACTCTCCCAACTCGCAGATGGACTTGAGGTCTCTTGGTTGGTTATCCTTATTCTGCTTTAGCCTGCCTGACAAGATGGTTTACCAGGATGTGGCTGCTGCATATGCTTGGAGCCACAAGGGAGAACTGGATGGCAGGTGGACATCAAAAAAGGAAAGCAGCCCTGACAAGGGTTCTGTAAGCCCTCAAATGAAATAATAATTGTAAAATCCTTTTTTTTAAATTGCAAAAAAATTATAAAATTGTAAAATCCTTTTTTTAAAAATTGCAAAAAAATTATAAAATTGTAAAATAAAAATTCTAAAATTGTAAAATAAATTGTAAAAATAAAAATTGTAAAAAAAATGAAATAAAAATTGCAAAATACTGTGTCTCTCACATAGTAAGTACTATAGGCATGTTTGCCATTATTATTATTTTTTCATTTCATAGATGAGGAAACTGAGGCTTAGTAAAGTTAAATGACTTCTCCAGGATCTCATAGTTAGTGTCAGGGGAAGGATGTGACCCCATGTCCTCCTGATTTTAAGTTTAAGAACTCTGTTCTTCCCTTCACCAAATGCACAATTACAGATCCAAGGAAAGATGTAATGGCCAGCACATTGGTATTAGTTCTGTTTAATTTTAATTTTTAGCTAGAAGATAGAGGTAGTGTGTTGGGATGACCATGTCCTCAGAATAAAGATAAAGATGTAGTCAAATTAGCTGTCCAAAGTCAAGCAGCCAACTCAAGATCCTCTGGACTAAAGCAGCTATCTAAAGCTTTGATGAAGCACACATGTACACACATACACACACACATACACACATATACACTTTCAATTCAGTTGCTGTGCTTTAATATAATAATATTATGATAATATTAGCAAACAGGAGACCAAGCCGAGAGGAAATTTCCATGTCAAATGTATTTTTTGTAGGCAAGTTATTCCCTCTACCACTTACAATGGGCTGGGCCAATGTTTCCTTTGGATGGGAAGCAAAATATCTTTCCACAAAAACTTACCAAAAAAAGAAGAATTTAAACACATACACAGTCCAGGAAACTCTTTTCAAACACTTCAGGGTAAATTGGTGTGAATGAAAATAGGAGGAAATGAGAACAGCAGTTAGTGGCTAGAGGATGCCAAAGAGCAAAAGAAATATGTGAATGGACTCTTGGGACAATGGAATATGCCCACACCCTTATCCATTGATGCTGTATTTCAATTGACTACATTTCTTCTCCCTCCTTTAGGATTTCAGAGTTCAAGATATTTCAGGGGCCATTTTGTTTCTTTTTCCCAGTCTATCCCAGTGTATAACTTCTCCTGAGTAAAATCCCTTGTGGAATATGGGGTGGTCAGGATGGTAATATAACTAGGGGATCCCAGTGAAGCACAAAAGGGAATTTTTTGAGTATTTTGAAAATACTTGTACCACTATTCTACTAAACAGAGACATTTATCAAGGGTCTTTAAGAAGGGGGGGCACATACCACTGTCACTGAATATAAGACAAGCTCCTAGAGTTATAACTGGGAATTATACTGGGTTTGGGGCAAATTGAGAAGGGCAGTTAGGTAGTGCAGGGGATAGAGTGCCAGACCTGGAGTCAGGAAGACTTTTCTTCCTGAATTCAAATCTAGTCTCACATACTTCTTAGCTGTGCAACTCTGGGGAAGTCATTTCATCTTGTTTGCCTCAGTTTCCTCATCATAAAGGAGGAGGAGATGGAAATTACTCTCGTATCTTTGCCAAGAAAATCCTCAATGGGGACATAAAGAGTCAGACATTGACCAAACAACAATAATTGGGACACATTTAATTTGGCAGAACAGAAGATGGATAAAAAAATTCAGTTCATAGAATCACAAATTATGACAATTTGAAGGGGCATTAGTAGCCGTCTTGTCAAACCCATACAAAAAATGAATCTTCATTATAAACCTGACAAGTTGTCCTCCAGTATCTGCTTGAAGATGTCCAACAAGTAGAGGCAACCCATTCTACTTCTGCACAGTTCTGAGCATTAGGGAGGTTGTTTTGGACATCAAGTTAAATAAGTCTCTTTGTTACTTCTTACTCTTTGCTTTTGGTTTTTCCCTCTGGAGACAAACAGAACAGGTCAAAACTTTCTTCCATATTTACACTTCTGGAGTTTTGCTTCAAATACTTGGACACAGCTATCATGACTCCCCCAAGACTTATCTCCCGTTCCTTCAAAGATCCTCATATGTTATGGATTGGAGGCCCTTCAGTATCTTCATTGCCCTCCTTTGGACACCCTCTAGTAAAATATGTTCTAGTAAAACTGTAGTGCCCAGAACTGAATACAGTACACATATCCTTTCCACAGCATAACTTTCCCTATTGTGGTTTTGATATATCTTGAATCACCATAAGAAATTAATGAGAATTTTGGGAGAGTTTTGCAGACGACACAAAGGCCAACAGATGACACAGAAAAAGTTTAGAAACTCAGAATTACACAAAAATATATGTATGGTATTGTATAATATCAATATATTTTATTTTTTAATACCATAAATATACACAATTTCTTTTTCAAAGTTAAAATAACTTAAATTAATAAAGTTAAAATAAAAAAGTTAAACTTTGTTAAAAGAATGTAAAATCCAAATAACTTTATGTGGATTTTTCAGATGGCAGGGGCCACTGCGCCCCTAACCCCAGCCATGTGGACGGGATACCCATACTTCAGATCAAGGCTGTTGAGAGTAGGGTACAGTCTTCTGTACTACAGAGTACATCATTTCTCTACTCCTTGGGGCCATGCCTCTTAATTGCATCAGGTTTAGCTTTTTCTGGCTACTAATTCACATTACTAACTTATGTTGAGTTTGCCTCAATTTTTTTCAAAATTGTGTGTGTGTGTAGTAGTAGTAGTAGTAGTAGTAGTAGTAGTAGTAGTAGTAATAGTAGATCATCCTCCATCTATCTTTGAAGAATTTTAATTCCCTGGCTTATCTTATTAGAACTTGAGTGAACTAGCAGCTGCAGCTTACTATCAGTGTTATCTGAAGGGTATGGGAAAAAAAAAGGGAAGTACCAAAAATGAAAGATTAACAAATGTCACCACAATTTTCCAAAAAGGGAAGAGAAGAGAGTCTGAAAATGATAGGCCAGTCAACTTGATTTTGATAACTAAGAAAATTCTAGAACAGATTATTGAAGAGATAGTTGACAAAAAAGTAAATATATATACATCATGGCTTCATCAAGAATAGGTCAGGCCAACTTCTTATACATGATGGGTGTTTTTTGAGTTCTCTATAGGTACGAGAGAGAAGGTGGATGGAGGGAGAGAATTTGGACCTGAAAATAAATCTGAAGGACAAAGACATTGCTCTATATCCAGAACAAAGGAATTGATTGTCAGCCTCTACTCTGCCCGCTTTGGTTACATGCTTACAAGAGTTCTGTATTAGTTGTTAGCAAAAATACACATTGCCCAGATTGTGACATTAAAATGAGCTAGCAGCTCAGTGACTTAAGTCTATCAGTATAATACCGTGTGGTGCCCCTGAAAAGTCCCTGCTCATCTAGTCCTCCCCAACAGACTACCATCAGTTTCTCTCAAAAATAAACTCTCAGGATATCCAAGTGGAGTAACTGATAACAGCTCCCTGTTGTTGAGCGCTAAGTAGTAGCAGCCTGTCTGCATGGTTGCTATCACAGATGATACAGCAATGGCTGGGAGAATAGGGAAACTTCTTTCTGTAGCCTTTTTCCCCCACTGGAATTTAGATTATAAGCAATATAAGCTGCTTTATGTACTCTCTTTCCTTTCTATACTTCCATTACATAGCCTGTTAATACTAAAGCTTTTGAAGGCTGTTTTTAAATGTTTTTCTTTTTTCTATTTTGAAACCTCGTGTTTATATGAAACACACCAAGGGAGAAAGACAATTTCTAGTTGGAGATATGGGTTCTAGTAAAAGTAAACCTTTACTGGGTGTCAGAAGATAAGGCTACAGTTTGGTTAAAAACCTAAAAAATTAACTGCCATCTTCTGCTGTCAAAACCTTCTCCCACTTCTGCCTGCAATTTCCCTTGTCTCTTTCTCATAAAACGTCTAGGCTATTAGGACACAGAATATGCTGCAAACACACTTAGCGCACATACAGGCATAAATTCCCATGTCAAATTAAGCAAAATGTATTATCAAAAAAGTAAGATAAAATCAACACGTCTTTTTTTTTTTTTTGAACTCTTACCTTTAGTCTTAGAATCAATACTGTGTGTTGGTTCCAGGACAGAAAAGTGGTAAGGCAATGGGAATTAAATGACGTGTCCAGGGTCACACATTTAGGAAAGTGTCTGAGGTCAGATTTGAACCTAGGACCTCCACAACAAATATTTAAATTTACCATGCGGAATACTTTATACCAGTGATTCCCAAAGTGGGTGCTACTGCCCCCTGGTGGGTGCTACAGTGATCCAGGAGGTGGTGATGGCTACAGGTGCTTTTATCTTTCCTCTTAATTGCTATTAAAATAAAAAAAATTAATTTCCAGGGGGCTAAGTAATATTTTTTCTGGAAAGGGGGCGGGAGGCCAAAAAAGTTTGGGAACCACTACTTTATACTAAATTCCAAGGAAGAGAGAATTCAAAGGCTTAATTTAACAAACTTTAAGTGACTACAGTGGCTAATGAATATGACATATATTCCCTGCCCTCAAGGAGCTAATGGTGTAATTGAGGGAAACAAGGCATGAAGAGAGTTAGGATGCCTTTCTAATTATACCTTGGCTATCATTCAACAGTAAACACACAACTGAACTCAAATCAGTCAAGCTGTCTCCTAATGTCCTTTTGAGTGTTCCCTTTGGCCAATTCTAGCTTCTCTCCTCTCTCCCACATTAACTCAGATACCAGGGAAGAGGGAAAGGAAAACAAAAAAGTGATTAAAACAATAAGCAGGGGGAGAAGGAGAAAAATATGTCAAACCAAGTTCAGATATCAGATCTCTAAAATAAGAATTCTGATTTTCTTGAGAGCAAGGGCTATTTTATTTTTGACCATTATTTCCCCAACAACTGGCACAGTAACTGGCATATAGCAGGTGCTTAATAAATGTTTGCCAATTAAATATATCTCTGTTCTATTGTCTCTGGCAATAAAATTTCCAAAGAAGAATTCCAAAATATATTTCGAACAATGCAAATATGATTCAATAGAAAGTTTATGTCTTCCAAGGGGACTTTGAAAGATAAGACTCATTTGGTTGTATGAATCTTGGTATAGTTTTAAAAAACCTTATATTTACGAATCACTTTAAAGCTTATAAAGTACCTACATATACATGTTCTCATTTGTTCCCTACAATAATGCTCTGAGGTAGGTGTCATAGGTATTAGTCACATTTTACAGATTAGGAAACTAAGTTTCAGAGAAATGATGGGACTGTTTTATAGTCATATAATTAATGTCACAGTGAAATTTGAACCCAAGACTTGCTGAGATCAAATTCAGTACTCCATCTATTCCATACTGGCTCTGAGAGATAAATCAATAGTTGATATTATATATTACTTTAAGACTTACAAAGCACTTTATTATCTCATTTGAGTCTTCCAACAACCTTGGAAAATCACTTTATATCCAGTCATATAAAGCATTTGGGAAGCTAGGTGCCACCCTGGAGAGAGTGTCTGGCCTGGAGTCAGGAAGACTCATCTTTGTGAATTCAAATCTGACCTCAGACATTTAACTAGTTGTGTGACCCAGGGCAAGTCACTTAACCCTGATTGCCTCAGTTTCCTCATCTGTAGGAAAAATTAGCTGAAGAAGGAAATGCCAAGTAACTCTAGTATCAAAAAACCCCCAAATGGGGCCATGAAGAATTGGACATGACTGAAATGATTGAACAATAAATAAAACATTCATTTAAAAATCCTTTAAAATGAATAATAAAAAGAGAAACTAGTGCCATGATTCTGATTGTCATCTTTTAACATTTGGTTGAGTACAGGAGATGATGGGATTGGGGATTCTTTGATTTGTCAGATGCTGGTGCAAACTAGGTATTGTATGTCTTTGAGAATTTGTTCACCACTTAATCAAAGCTTTGAGGCTCTTTGACTTTGAAATAACAAGGTGTTGGTAGATCAAAGGATGAATAATCCATTCATTTAAAGGCACTTTGACCTCTTATAGCATTAGAGTATAAGGCAAAGCTTTGGGTTTTAATGAGATGTTAGGCTAAGACAGCAGAATTTTTACTTTAGGGAATGTTAGAAGAAGGACCTAGATGGTGACTAATTCAGGAGTTTGCTATGGGGAAATTTGAATTATGTAAAAAAAAAAGAGGGAACTAGGGTCAGGTGGTGATACCACTGTAAGTATAAGGAGTACACAAGAAAAAATTAAAGAACAAAATGAATTCAATAACTGATGGGAGTAGTGTAGACAGTGAGTAAGAACTATTCTAGGAAGCCTTCATGGAGGAGAAAAGGAACTTAAGCTAGATCCTGAAGGATAGGTAGAATAGAAATAAGAAAATAATCATAGGATTATAGATTTAGGAAAGGGAACAAGCATTTATATAGTGCCAACTATGTACTGGGGCTACAAGTTTTAACTCATTCAATCTTCACAATGCTAGGAGGTACATACTGTTATTATTGCCATTTTACAGTTAAAGCTATTGAACTTGTCCAGCTGAGAGATAATAAAGAAGTCTTCTAAATTGGTAGCAATGGGAATGAAATGTGGGTAGGTGGAAAACAAAAATTTATCAAGAGTCTCCTATGTGCAAGGCACTGTGCTATCTCATATTTCATCCTCACAATAACCCTATATGGCAATGGTCAGCAACCTTTTTGGCCATGAGAGCCATAAACGCTTGTGGAAGGAGGAGGATGGATAGGATGGAGGCAGAAGGTGCTGGAATATGGGGCGTGGGCTGAAGGGCCCCCCTGGGGCACATCCTGGGGCTCTGCCCGGACTGGCGGGTTGGGAGGTGAAGCCAGATATGGTTCCAGAGCCATACATTGCCAACCCCTGCTATATAGTAAATGCTGCTATTATCTCCATTTTATAGCTGAGGAAACTGAGACAGACAGCGGTTAAATATCTTGTCTAGTGTCACACAACTAGTGAGTTTCGAGGTCAGATTTGACCCTAGACCCAGTCTTCTAGTCACTTCTATTTAGCAGCTTGGAAGGGACCTTAGAAATCACCTCATCCTATTCCTTCATTCTAAAATGAGGAAACTGAGTCTAGTAAGTATTTTTTGGTATAATTGAGATTTGAATGCAGGTCCCTAATTCCAAATCCAGTTGTTCTCTTTCCCTCAGTATTATATTGTCTACTATATAGGCAGGGGGAAAAGTCATGAAAACAGACAATAGAGAAATGGAAAATTACAAGAAGGCATCAGGTATTTTGATAAATTCTTTATGTTCTTACTTTGCAGTGTGTTATTACTGACATCTGTCTGCTAATGGATTTGTTTAGGGGTAAGTTGATCAGTTTATCTGGGGGCTTGATGAATGAGTATAAGAGGCAATAACAAAGGCAAAGTAGATCTGAACCAGATTGTGGAGGACTTCGAATAAAAGAAGGAGCCTGAACCTTATTTTGTAGATGTTAGAAAACCTGTGGGAGTTTCTGAGCGGGATAATGGCAGATTTTTTTCTGGTGATGGATGATTGCAGGATGGATGCAGCACAGAAGGCTCAAGGCAGGCAAGTTTATGTTCAGAAGTCATCCTAAAAGTCCCATTATCTGATAAGGATGCAAGCAAGGTGATGACAGTGGAAACTGCTTTATAGGGGGAAAAAAGAAGGTGGAGAAAGGAAAGGAAAGGACGGGGCCAAGGACAGGAGAGAGGTGTATTACAGGGTGGAGCAGTTGAAATAATTGAGTATTTTAATGGCTAGCATGGCATTGCTATTAAATTCATTGTGTTTCTTTCTGGCTTAGGCTAATTTCTTCTCACTTCTTATTTTTGGGTGAAGCTCCTGGATTAGATTCCCACCACCTCCCAGGAGTCATTAGGGAGTTTCTAGAGTCCTAGAAATCAGTGCTCTAGAGTTCCCCTCGTCCTTGGTAGCAGAGGGATCAGCACAGACATTGTAGGGAGGAGGGCCTGTTGAGGCTTGGGATATGGTGCAAAGTCCCTGAGAAAAGCTGACAAAACTCAATGAGTAGGGGAAAGCCCAACTATTAAAACCTAATTAAGAAGAACAAAGAAGAGCAGAGTACTATTCATTCAGTAATGGGAGGGAAAGTTGGTATGGTTGGATCATGTGGTCATTGGTATATTTTTACTGTGGAAAAATAATGACTTATTATTCCCCAAAGGGATAAAGTGAGAAGTTGAGCAAATGCAATTTAGGATTTTTTTCTGTTTCTTAGAATCACAAACTATTAGACCTGCAAAAGCTTAAAGACTGGTGTGCATTTGGCATCTCTTTGTCTCCATTTTCCCATTGTCCTCTACTTTGCTCTGGATGGATCTCCATTGTGGCCCTGTTTCTTTCCTTCTTAGACTCTGACCCTGTTCCTCATTCCCTCTTCCCCGCTTGCCTTTTCCTTAATATAAATTTTATTTCCACTTGGTTTTCAGAGTAAAAGAAGCTAGATTCTAGAACCTGTTATGATTGTGTCCTGCTCTACCCCATTCTTCAAACTTTACAAAGTTCCTGCTGAAGGAATCCTAGGCAGCAACTGTTTAAGTGAAAAACTTTCCTTCCCTTTCTTCAATGATGTTTACTCCTCCATCACTGGACTTTCTCTGCTATGACATCACTATTTCCCAGAAGGCAACAGCCCAAGACCCAGAAATCATATTCTCTAGTCAAAACTTGTCAATATTAGACTTGGCCTAGTCCAGAAATTTATTACAAGGATACATAGAAGAATTTTGTTTTATTTTTTTGCTGTAAGTTAACGATGCTTTGAAAAAGAAATAGAGAAGATAAAATAGATGGCTCTCTTTGCTCAGAGAAGGTGATGAATTTAACAGTTCAATTCAGGTTGTGTGACATGAGTCATAGGATTAAGATTCCTTGATTCCTTTGTCAACTTGAAAAACACAGAACCACTAAAGTAGTCATAAAATTAAATCTTAAATCAGGAAAAGAGACAAGTCTTTAATATTTGTCACCACAGAGAGCCCAGCACTAAATACCACACAGAGTCAAAACTCTGGAGTTCTGGGGACAGTGTCTCTGAGAGAATCACCACCAAAGATGATTCTCCAAAGAATAGAATTTGGGGACTTACATACCTTTTGGGGAATTAAGCACAGAAAACATACACTGACAGTTTACAAGCAGACCTGGGAAAGAGGCTGTAGCCAGTGAGGCTGGGGTACCAGGGAGTGGTCTACTACAATGGATACAAAAGGATGGCTCCAGCCAGGTGCTAGTCTTCCTAGGAATGGATCTCTGATACAATGAGGGAAACTTCTAAGACAAAAAGGGTTTTGAGGATTTGAGCATTTCTATCACTCCTATTCAGGACATTTAATGGACATTTAGTTATCCCTTTTTCAGTCTAAGACATGATCAGTTTGGAACATCCCCCAAAGGCAAGTTCCCAAGGGAGAGAAGCAAACTTGGGGTTCCCAAAAATTAACTTGACACCTTGTAAGAGGGATTAGCTTTCCCTAAAAGGCAACAAAACTATCTTAGGGACCTGATTGATCTCAGACTCCCTTGATACAATTTTTTGGTCACCTGAAGATATAAAAAGCCCCATATATTTGGAAAACATCCCTTCTGACTTGATGGTTGTCTGAAGACCACATAAGTCAGCATATCCTGCCCTATTGAACAGATTCATTTGGCAACTGGGTGGAGGGCTGTGCTATGGTAGCCTTGCTACACTAGACTTTAGTAAATTTCCTTTTGTTAACTGTTCAGTGACTTATGAGTGCCTCATTTCACCCTAAATCTGAACCTACATGGACAGGCTGCCAGTATCAAACCTTTCTCTAGAATCATTGTTCCTGCTTTCATGGAATTTATGGTCTAGTAGGGGATATAAGACCCACAGATATGTAATTGTGATACAATTATAGTTTAGGACTCTCCCCAACCCAACCCTCTTAAATACAGGTGAAAAAATTTTCCCAGGTTTAAGGCATGCTTGGGTAGGCATCTGTTCAAAACTATAGCTTCAAAGTCTCCAGTGGCATTTCTTTTTTTAGAGACAAAAGCAGAGGAAATGTAAATTCAAAACAAAAGCCTTTTAATTAGCCACACAAGAACATAAATAACCAGAGAAGTCCCTACACCCTCATATACACAGGTACATACCATCTCACATATTTACCTGCCCTGGTAGGAGAAGGAAGAATTTTCTGATTAAGCCCTGAATTGTTATATCTCATAATAGTTTCCCACTAAGTTTAGGCAACCGGGTGACCTATTCTCCATAGTGGAGTATTAATTATTCTTTGTGTGTATTATTGCATCAATGTTATTCCAGTTCTTTTGTGAGTCAAACCCATAGACACATCCAATCAGCAACTAAAATCCCATGGTCAAACTTGTCCTTTGAACTCTTTTTGCTTTTCTACCACCTTCAACTCCTCCAGGTTTGAGGGAGATAGGGTGAGAAAATCCTTTCATCTTTCATTATGCCCTGACTTTTTTCATCGTTTCTATGCAAGTTACTTTGAAGTTTAATTACCAAGCCTGTAGGGATTGAGTAGAATGTCTGACCTTTGAATAACTATAAGATTTTCCTGTTTTTCATCTGTTAATTGTTATTGTCCTACTCCTCTCCATGGCAGTATAAAGTAATGGATAGAGTGCTTGAATTAGAGTCAGAAAGACTTGTTTTCAAATTCTCAGATATTTACCATGTGGTACTGGACATGCTACCTCTTGATTCCCCAGTTTCCTCATTTGTAAAATAAAGAGATTCAACTCAATTGCTAAGAACCTTTATAGCTCTAAGTCAATGATCTTATCTGGTGTATTTTCCTATAGTTCTTTAGTAATTCAAATGAACAGACTTTTACTTCATACTTTCCTTCTGTGAGGAAATATATATATATATAATATATAGCACTTGTGGATTTCCATTTTTTAAATTTAAGTTTATTTGTTTATTTGTTACATTAAAATACTCATATAACTTCCTACCCCTTCCCCTCCCCCATTAGAGAAGGCATCATTTGACAAAAAGATACAGGTATAAATAAAACTATGTCTTGCTTATTTCTATAATTCGGATCTTTCTCTGGAGGTGGATATACCGAGTCATTCTTCAAATACTATTGCTTTTGTATATCATATCCTCTTGGTTCCATTTGTTTCATTTCATAACTTCAGGTAGGTCTTTCATTTTTTAAAATTAATCTGTTCATCATTTCTTAAAGCATGGTTCTTTACCTTTTTCCACTGGTCACCTCAGGAAATAAACCCAAAAAGGATATTGCTAGGTCAAAAAGTATACATAGTTTTATAATTTTTTGGACATAATTCTCCAAAATGGTTGGATCAAGTTCATGGCTTCACCAACAGTGTTTTAGTGTCCCTGTTTTTCCACATCACCTCTAACATTTGTCATCTTGCCATTTTAACATTTTAGTCAACTTGATATATGAGACCACATCTCAGAGCTGTTTTGATTTGCATTTCTCTAATTAATAATGATTGAGAGCATTTTTATATAGTTACATATAGCTTTTATTTCCTTTGACAACTCAACAATTAGGAAATGGCTCATATTCTTAAAAATTTGACAAAGGTAAGATTAGGAGTAAAACAAGGATGTCCATTCTCACCATTATTATTTAATATAGCAGAAATGCTAGCAATAGCAATAAGAGAAGAAAAAGAAATAAAAGGAATCAGAATGGGCAAAATGGGTATCTCTTTTTGCAAATGATATGATGGTTTATGTAGAAAACCCTAGAGATTCAACTAAAAAGTTAGTTGAAACTATAAATAATTTTAGCAAAGTAACAGGATATAAAAATAAACCCACATAAATCATCAGCATTTTTATATATCACTAACAAAGTTCTGCAAGAAGAGATAGAAAGAGATGCACCATTTAAAATAACCACAGGTGGAAAAAAATCTTTATAACAAAAAACCTTGACAAAGGTCTAATTACTCAAATATAAAAGGAGCTAAATCAATTGTACAAAACAAGCCATTCCCCAATCAATAAATGGGCAAGGGTCATGAATAGGCAATTTTCAGATAAAGAAATCAAAACTATCAATAAGCATATGAGAAAGTGTTCTAAACCTCTAATAATTAGAGAAATGCAAATCAAAACAACTCTGAGGTATCACCTCTCACCTAGAAGATTGACTAACATGACAGCAGGGGAAGGTAATGAATGTTGAAGGGGATGTGGCAAAATTGGGACATTAATGCATTGCTGGTGGGAGTTGTGAACTGATCCAACCATTCTGGATGGCAATTTGGAACTATCCACAAAGAGAACTAAAAGATTGCCTGCCCTTTGATCCAGCCATATCATTGCTGGGTTTGTACCCCAAAGAGATCATAGATAAAAAGACATGTACAAAAGTATTTATAGTCGCATTCTTTGTGGTGGCAAAAAACTGGAAAACGAGGGTATGCCTGTGAATTGGGGAATCATTGAACAAATTGTGGTATCTGTTGGTGATGGAATACTACTGTGTTCAAAGGAATAATAAACTGGAGGAATTCCATGTGAACTAGAATGATCTCCAGGAACTGATGGAGAGTGAAAGGAGCAGATCCAGAAAAACATTGTACACAGAGACTGATACACTGTGGTAAAATTGAATGTAATGGACTCCTGTACTAGCAGCAATGCAATGATCCAGGACAATTCTGAGGGATTTATGGAAAAGAATGCTACCCACATTCAGAGGAAGAACTATAGGAGTGGAAACACAGAAGAAAAAACAACTGCTTGAACACATGGGTTGATGTGGACATGATTTAGGATGTAGATTCTAAATGACCACCCTAATGCAACTATCAATAATATGGAAATAGGTCTTGATTGATGACATATGAAGAAACCAGTGGAAATGCACACCCTCTATGGGGTTGGGATGGGGAGTGGGGTGGGTTTGGGGTGTGTGGGGGTGTTTTGATGGGTGGAGGGGAGAGTAAGAACATGAATCATGTAACCATGGAAAATTTTTTTCTAAAAAATAAAAAAAAGAACTAATAAAATAAAATAAAATAACCACAGGCAAAATAAAATACCTAGGAGTATACCTGCCAAAACAAAACCAAGAACTCCATGAACATAATTATAAAATACTTTTTATACAAATAAAGTTAGATTTGAATTATTGGAGAAATATTAATGGGCAGAGCCAATATAGTTAAAATGACAATCCTACCTAAACTTATCTACTTATTTAATACCATCTCATGAAATTACCAAATAACTATTTTACTGAATTAGAAAAACAAGAGAATTCATTTGGGAAAGCAAAAGCTCAAGAAGACCAAAATAAATAATGAAAAAAAATGTAAAGGAAGGAGATCTACCACTACCAGATTTTAAACTGCCTTAGAATAGCTTTGAGCTGAATCCAAAATGATATTCCAGGGTCAGTCACACAATTGCTGTTCACTTCTGGTCTTCACTTCTGAACTATGACCATACTTTGTTGTAGCTGAAGCTGATTCCTCTAGGCTCAGGTCCTCTCCTCAGGGGACACTGGGTTTCAGTCTAGCTGTGGGGTCAAAGCAACAGAAATACCACTTGGATCCTATGTTTACTTCTTGAACAGGATCACATATCTCTATGCTGGAAGGGTGAATACTTCTCCTATGTTGGCAAATGTTTTTGTGCCTAACCTTCCTGGCCATAATCATTCCCATTGCCTTCAGACCTCTCTGTCTTTCTGTATGACATATGGGATGGAAAAATTACTTAGTGGATTTATTGCTTGAATTTCTTAATCAATATTTCATCTGGTCCTTTTCTAAGTCTTTGTTGTAGATTGAGGGACAGTAGGGATGTATTGTTTCCTTCAACTCTACCATATATACTAGTCTTGCTCCTTTGACTTTAAATCTTGCTGCCAGTACATTTTGTCATTGAAGGACAATGCAGGATTGTAAGATCCTGATATTGAAGGTTTTCTGACTTCCAGCTGCAGAAGAGAGAATAGACAATCAAGTTTTATCTAAGCAAAGAAGGTACCAAACAGATATAGAGTGATTTTGATACTAGACCTGGTGGCATGGAAAATGAGACCTAAGTATCTGCTTTTGTTTTGTGAGTATGGATGGGAAAATGGGGAATTTTGGGTCTTTAAAACTGGGGGGAAATAATCTTGCCTCCTTTTCTGTGATAATATAACTGCTAGCTTTGAGTAGGCCGGGAAGCTAATATTTGACAATTGTCTTGCATAAATATTGCTGCATAATAGTTTCTTTTTTTCATACAAACTATTCCACTATGGCTTCTGTATTGGAGAAGTATCAGCTGGTAAATGGATGCTGGTATGAAGAATAAGTATTCTTGCTCTTTCTTTGGCTGCTGTTGTGCATAATTGTTCATAAATACTCATTTGTGATAAGCTGGTCCAGAAAATTAGTGGGCTATAGTGAATTGTTGTTCAATCATTTCTCAGCCATGTCCAACTCTTTGATATCATTTGGGGTTTCCTTGGCAGGGAAACTAGAGTGGCTTGCCATTTCCTTCTCTAGCTCACTTGACACATGAGGAAACTTAGGTAAACAAGGTTTAATGACTTGCCTAAAGTCACACAGCTAGTAAGTATCTGAGGCGAGATTTGAACTCAGGAAAATGAGCCTTCCTGATTCCAGGTCTAGCATTCTGTCCACTGGGCCACCTAGCTATATACACACATACATCCACACACCCCATACATTTTTTTTTAATTTAAAATAATTTTTTTGAGGCTGTCTCTCTGTCTTGCCTAAGCTAGGAACACAGTGACTATTTGTCAGTTCAATCTCACTGCTGATAAGCAGGGAAGCTTTAACTGGTTCAACTGGTTTGTTCCTCCTTTGCCAACTATCAGAGGCTCACCCTATCAGTGCCAACCTTTGCATGGAGACCACATTGACTTTAGCTCTACAGTAGCTCAGAACTTCCAAACTCAAGAGATCCACCAGTCTCAGCCTCCTCAGCAGCAAGAACTATATGCTCCAACATACATGATGAGCCTATTATTTTCAAATCTCCATCAGCATAATCATCAAATTATATTTCTCCTCTTTACCTGCATATGGCGCATGTCCAGCAGCCAATGAAATGTAAATTATAAGTCTTTGCATTTAGTAACATGAATAAATACAGAGTTTTTAATCAGATTTTTAAAAACTCAGTCCATCATTCTTGTAATCAATTTGGAAATAGAAATTTCAGACTAAAACCAGCATCTTTTAGATGGGTGATCCCTGCAGAAAAATAGCTATTTATTATTATTTTTTTACCGTATATACATGGAGAGAAAAAAGCTGAAGTGCTGCAAAGCACTTTCTCCTAACAAACTAGTGATTTAAAGGTTGCCCTGCACATCAGGAGCTACATCAGCCTGGCAAATAGCTACACCCGCTCAGACAGGTGACCTGAATAGCAATTTGTATGGGGACATGGTAAGGAATAAGATTGCAATTATATGCCTTGCAATGTATGCCCTAGGGAAGAGTGGTGAGGCTAGGAAAATATTTTTGAGAAATTCTATTTTGGGAGGGATATGGGTGTATTTCATTCTATGCAACTGAAAGGATCTTGAAAAGCTATGTACAAATCGAATTTTGGTAAATTAAATCTTATGAAATCCACTATGGGAGCTATTTAAAGAAACCCTGTTGTGAATCCTGATGTCAAACTAAGAATTCTTTTGTAGAAGAATTAGGCTTATTTCTTCTGCCTGGATTTTTAAACATGATATCAGGTTTTCTTAAAGCTGGTCTTGATTATATTCAGAATCAGAAACTACTAGAGCTAGAAGGGGTCTCGGTACTAGCTATCTGTTATCCTTTATATTTTACATGTAACATCTCAAAGTTCAGGTAATTACAACCTTTTTGTATCCACCATCTAATCAAAAGCACAGCTCCAGATTCCCATTTTTCCCTCTCCAAATTCCCTCAGAGCAGTTAGCAATTAAGCATGGGGCATTGTGATAAAACCAGTAAAAGTGTCAGGATTCTTCTAGAGTCCTGAGCAGTCTGGAAACCCTGAGTTCCCATCATACCTGAAATACTTACTAGCTGTGTGATTCAGAGCAAGTCAATTAACTTTTATCTGCCTCAGTTTCCTCTGCTTTAAAATGAGAATAATACTAGCACCTAACCTATAAGTGTGTTGTGAGGATTGAGTAAGATGATATTTGTAAGTGCTCTTAGCACAGTGCTTGATACAGAATAAATGCTATATAAATACTGCTTCCTTTCCCTCCTTTTCTCCATTCTTCTTTCTACTCCCCTCCCCTGCCCTCATTCAGGGATTAGGTTTTTCCCTTCAAAAGCAACAAAGCTGGCCCTGGCTCCCTTGACTAAGCTTTCTAGTCACCTAAGGGCACAAAAGGTGCCACCCAAATGGAATCGGAGCCCCCTGAGTTGGTGACTGTCTGCAGGCCACATGTCTTTAGACAATGTCCTGCTGACCAGATGGTTTCCAGGGGGAGATAAGCAGGGCTACAGTTAGAGATGCTAAGTTCCACTATTTTAAAACAAACTATAAATAGCACTTGATATAAAAATTAAAAAAGCAAATACAAGGTAAATGGGATTATTTTAAAATAAACAGGATAACCTCTTGCATATCCTTGCTATGTTAGAGCTAAGTAAACGTCCCTTGGTTAACTGTTCAGTGACTTAAGAGTATCTCATTTCATCCCCAAATCAAACTTAAACTATCAGGATGCCAAAGTCGGGCAAGTCCTTAAGAGGCATCATGCCAGTTGTGTGTTTGGGAAACCCCCACACTTCCTTAAAAAGAGGTGCAATAATGAAGAATAAAGTTCAGGTCACATACCCTTTTATTCAAAATATGACATCCTCACACCATGATTTCCAAAGAGATGGTGCTGGTGAAAGTGTCTATGTCTGCTTCAAAAATCATTTTTTGGGCTCAGTATTGCAGATGAAGACTTGCCCAGTGGATGAATACTAAAATCTCAGTGCTTGAGAATGACAGTTCTCTAGACACAGCCCCAATGAACCTTCGGACTTCTCAATAGAATGGAATGAAGCCTCATGAGCTGAAGAAATGGTTGTTTTCAAAGCTTTTGCAAACATGTCCATTGCTCCACTCAAACAGAAACAGGACAGATGACTTTTGGATAACCAGGATCTTGGATTTAAAATTGGAAGGGAATCTGGCCCTTGTACTTCACAGAAGAGAAAATGGACCACCAGAGAAGTTAATGGACTTAACCGGGATCACATATCACAATAAGTGTCAGAGGCAAGATTCAAATTTAGGTCTTCCTGACCCCAAATTCAGTGCTTTATCCACCACACCAGATCAAGGTACTGGTATATATGTTATGTTAAAAGAGGAGAGACATTGAGAATTGTTTTTTGTTCCACAGCAATCATTAAGATGGGCTTATGTAGTCAAGAATACTCAAAGAAACTATCCTTATTCCTTACTAAAAAGCTGCTATTGTTTTCCCTAGATTGATTTGCCAGTTTAATTTCTGAGAGTGAATGTTGAGGAAAGATCTTGTTTAGTGGGGAAAGAATAATTATTTTGACTTTAAGATCCCAAATTTCCCTTGACTGCCTCTTTCACATGATGACTTGCATTGGAAAAAATCTCAGTCTAGAAGGATTTCTTCGGTTGGGGTATGTGGTTTTTTTTATAACTATGTTTTATATAATTGATTTACTTTGTAATGTAACCCTATTTATTTTATACATTTAAAAACATTCTTAAAAGGGTCTTAAAAGGAATTCTTAAAGTAGTCTTCACCAGATTGCCAAATGACCCATGACACAAAAATGCTTAAAAATCCCTAAACTAGACTATTCTGTTCAGTTTCCTTGTTGTACATTTTCTCCAAGTGAACATATTGGTAATTCTATGCTTTACTAACTCAAATATTCAGCTTGATTAACATCACAATTCCATATTTTTTCTCCATATTTCCCAACTCTTTAAATCTTTGGGTGACTTCATTTTTTTCAAAGATATTTTATTTTCCCAATTACATGTACTTCTTCATTCTTTAAATCAAATCCCCCTTTGTGCTTTTTTCTTTATATGCTTAACAAGTTCACAATTATAGATTTGATCTAGGAAATCTTAGCCATTCTAAAGTAAATTTTGAGGTCAAGTATATGTCATCTTACTTTGTCTCAAGTCCTACCCTCCAAACCTGCCCCCATCCACACATGCCTCAAATATACATAAATATGTATATATACATGTACATATGTGTAAATATATATACATATATGTACACATATACAAATTTAACATCTTTTATGTATTTTCCTCCCCAATACAAGTTTATTCTGCTTTTTTGTGTAGGATGTTTGAGAGTAAAATTGGGATATAAATAGTAATTCTCACATAATTTAATTTAATAAGCATTGATTAAATATCTATTGTGTGCAGAGTTCTGTGCTAAGGTCTGAAGAAGGCATAAAGTTTATATAAGAGGGGCAGCTGAGTAGTTCAGTGGCTTGAGAGTCAGGCCTAGAGACAGGAGGTCCTAGGTTCAAATCTGGCCTCAGACACTTCCCAGCTGTGTGACCCTGGGCAAGTCACTTGACCCCCATTGCCCACCCTTACCACTCTTCCACCTATGAGCCAATACACAGAAGTTAAGGGTTTTTAAAAAAAGTTTATATAAGACAAGGACTCTGATTTTCATGAAGCTAATAACCTAGCTCATGGACACCAACAGAAAAATGACTCTAATGCAAAATAGATCCAATAAATACATAAGGAAGGCACAAAAGAAAGTATTGTCTTGGAGAAAAGGCCATTACCAACCAGGGAATATGGAAGACTTTTAATACCAAGAAATAATAGAACTCAGCTCAAAGAAACATTTTTTGTCAAGAGTCTTTTGTAGTTATCTTAGAAACTTGTTTTGCTGATAATGATATAGTCCTTGACATTTGATTATCATATAACATTTCTGCTACAGTATATATTGTTCTCCTAGTTCTCCTCACTTCACCTTGCATCAGTTAATATGAGTTTTTCTAGGTTTTTCTGAACTCATCTTGATGGTCATTTCTTTATGGCACAATAGTATTCCATCATAACTGCATACCATAACTTGTTCTTCCATTCCCCAAATGATGGACAATCCCTCAGTTGCCAATTCTTTGCCACTACAAAGAGATGCTAAAAATATTTTGTTCCTTTCTCTTTATCTGTGATCTCTGCTATACTTTGTATTATTTAAAATGTCAGGAAGGGTATAGTACATTTTAAGAAAATGTCCACAAAGGGGGCAAGTAAGTGACTCACCAGATTGAGAGCCAGGCCTAGGGACAGGAGGTCTTAGGTTCAAATTTGGCCTCAGACACTTCCTAGGTTTATGACTCTGGGCAAGTCACTTAACTCCTATTGCCTAGCCTATACCACTCTTCTGCTTTAGAATTAATACTATATATATATATAGTATTGATTCTAAGACAGAATGTTTTAGGTTTCTAAAAAAAGGTTTCTAAAAAAAAGTCCACAAAAATAAAAGATTATAAATGTATTATTCTGGGACAAAATGGGTTAACCACACTCTTGGCTATTCATAGTGAGGGCTCATTCCCCCAGGACTACAAGGAGAGCTGTACATATTTAAGCTACAAGCACCCTATTGATTGAGCCAGACTGAATTACTGAAAAGTTTATGAGAACAAAAATGTTGTAATGTTTTTATTTCTTACTTGGTTCCACCTGGTTCAAACTTCAAGGTGTGTCTTCTGAAAATCATTTGTTCTCAGTGACTCATTTGAAAATCTCAGCTTCCACCTTCCAGGTGCCAAACCAAGAAATGAAGGGAAATCAAGATTACCTATTGTTATTATATAGAAGCATGTTGACATAAGGGTAACCAATAGAATTTAGAGCTGTTTCTCTTGGTGGGATGAGAAACTAACTGGCTTTTGTTTAGCCTTTTAAAGTGTTAGATCTCTATTCCTAGAAATAGTGCCTCTCCACTTATTTTTTTTTCAGAGCAGTATTTAATCATTATGGATGGAAACAATACCCTTTAAGCCTATGCCATCCAAAAATAATCATCAGACAGTTTCAAGAACCTGAGATTTCATCCATAATGGGAGCCAGCTTTCTAAGGGTGCAGATCTCATCTCCTCTGATTTTATAAAATTTCTTTTCAAGATGCTTTGTCTGAAAAAAAATCACATTCTGGTGTCCAACCCTCTGGGGAAGAGACTCTAAGCTTGCAAGGACAATAGTCAGGCAGCCAACCTAAGCATTCACTTGAAGTCTTTTTGGCTGAATAGGATGAGCTAAAAAGCCTGTGTTCCACCCAATCCCAGGAGCTATTGCCATGTCCCATTAAGGAATCAGAGTAGAAAGTTAGTGGAAAGGGAAATAAATTGCAATAGTTAAAAATAATTATCTTAATAAAATATATTAAATTTTTGAATAAATGCTCCATTTATTTTCAAAAAGAAAAAAAGAGAATAATATAATTCATCTGCATATTGACAAATCTTCCTAGACTACTACATTATTTATATTGTTTTGGCTTAGGTCTTGTCAATTAAGGAATGTGTAGCATTTGATTTCATTCAGTGTTTATTTTGACAACCTCATTTCTGTTGGTGGAATGTAATTCTTCTCTAATTTGATGAGAAATTGAAAACAGAAAGAAGACCTTCTCTCCCCCACAGTCCCTTTCTCTGCCAAAAACAAGAGAGAAAGTTTTGGAATAACTGAGGGAAAGCATTTATTTACCATAATATTCTGCACTGGGTATATATTTTGTTTGAAAAGGTAATATGTAGCTTTCTTGTAATTAAGACTGAGTGCTATTTCTAGGTGCCTATCCTTTGAAACCAGTTGGTTTGGGTGATGAAAAGTAGACTAAAACAAATATCTGCATGACAGACATAATGTGAGATATCAAATTTGCTCCAAGAAAAAGCATATCATGCATTCTAAAAAGAGGATCCTTTTTGGATTATCCACTGTTCAGACTGAACCTAGACAAAATTTTGAAGTAGACAGATTTGCCTCTTCAGTTCTTCCTATCTCCCTTTAATTCCTCTTTTACCACTCTAAACACTCATAATTTTACTCCACCTCAAATGTCTAGTTTAAGTCCCATTTCCAGCAATTTCTTGCCCTTAATGTTATTATTCAGTCATGTCTGACTCTGGGGATTTCTTGGCAAAGATACTGGAGTGGCTGCCATTTCCTTCTTCTTCTTCTTTTTTTTTTTTTAAACACTTACCTTCTGTTTTAGACTTGATACTTGTTCCAAGGCAGAAGCCATAAGAGTTAGGCAATTGGGGTTAAGTGCCTTGCTCAAGATCCCAGAGTTAGGAAATTATTTCCTTCTCTAGCCCATTTTACAGATCAAGAACTGAGGCAGAATTGTGATTGCCCAGTGTAACACAGCTAGTAAGTATCTGAGGCTGGATTTGAATTCAGAGAGAGGAGTCTTTCTGATTCCAGGATAAATTCTCTATCCACTCCACCGACTAGCTACATTTAATAAATTGCCAAGAAATCCCTATTAATATGTTCATTGATAATAGATTAAGGTTATTACCCTTTCTAAGAGGAATTTGCATTTAAAGAATGCAAAGATTCAACTGTAGACAAGTATGCAGACAAATAAAGGACATATTTGAGGGCCATCTTGCTGATACAGAAACCCAGATTTGCCCATTGCCTTGGATTAAGAATTCATTTTAACAAGCATTTATTAAGTGCCTACTGTGTTCAAGGCACTGAGGGTATTTAGGCAGAAGTAAAACAATCCTTAACCTCAGAGAACTTATATTTTATTGGGAACAAGCAATAGGGGTACAGATAAGTAAATACGAAGCATATACTAAGTATAATCCTAGCTAGGTGGAGCAGTGGATAGAGCTCAGAGCCTGGAATCAGGAAGATTGGCTTCAAAAACTTTACTAACCTGGGTAAGTCATTTAACCTGTCTCTGTCTCAGTTGCCTCAACTGTAAAATGAGGATAATAATAGTATCTATCTCCCAGGATTGCTGTGAGGAGAAAATATTTATAAGGCACTTAGCATGGTGCCTGGCCCAGAATGGTTATTTCTTCTTTCCCAGAAAGGAAATAAATCCCTCCTTCTCCCCAGTTAGATGCCAATACCATGAGATTAAGCCTTCTTCAGCCTGTGCTAGTTATGGCTGAGCTCAGGCGTATATGATAGAGTTGGACTAGATGGTCTCCAAGAGTTCCTTCCAGTTCTTTTATTCAGATTGTATTCATATAATTGTAAGGGTAATTCCTTAATCCAGTAAAGGTTAGCTGAAGTCAATCCAGAGTTAAGCAGCATAAAGCCTGTTCTCATTTTGACCCCACTGTAGGAAAATAGGACCCAGGTCTGCCCCTTTTTTGTCCTCATGCCAGCTTTTGAAGCACAGTCAAGTTTCTGAAATCATCAGTTACATAATCTTTCCTGGATTTATAATTGACTCAAATTTGCCTTTGGCCTGTGCCTTTTAAAAGCTTCCTCTAAGAAACCATATTGCTGAGCTCAAATTTCTCCATGTGGGTGAAAATAAAGGGAAAAGGGGCAGATTTCTTTCAATCTCTTTGTCTTCTTCCTTTTCTTCCTTTTCCTTCTTTCTTCAATTTGATGCAATAAATGTCTGACTAACTGCACTTTGATAGATAGTGTAGAGCATTTTGTGGTTGTTCAGTCATCTTAGTCATGTCCAATCCTTTGTGACCTCATTTGGGGTTTTCTTGCCAAAGACATTGGAGTGGTTTGCCATTTCCTTCTCCAGTTCATTTTTTTACAGATAAGGAATGGAGACAAACAGTATTAAGTGACTTGCCTAGGGTCATAGAGCTAATAAGTGTCTGAGGTCACATTTGAAATCAGGTCTTTCTGACTCTAGACCTGGTGCTCTATCTACTGTGTGCCACTTAACCACCTTACTGTAAAACATAGGACCACAGATTTCAAGCTTGAAGGAACTTTAGGGTCTAGCCCCTTCGTTTTATAAAAGAGGAAACAAAGGCCCAGAGAAATTAAATGATTTACCAATAGTTACACATCTAAGAAAAATATCTGTTGGGATTTGAACCCAGGTCTTCTTGGATACTAAATTTAATGCCCTAACCATTACTTCATGCTACTTCATGCAAAGCAAGTGAGATATGGTTACTATCTTCAAAGAACTGACAATTTAGTAGGAAGAATAAGGCTTATGAATCATGAAAGAAGGTTAAATAATGACAATAACAATATCAAGTGTATATTTTGTCTGGCCTTGTGATTTTTTTGCTGTAGGAAACTTCCAGTGTAGAAATGCTTTTCACCAATGCACACAGAACTTATTTATAATGGAGAGTCTTAAATTTGCTTGGAAGCATAGAGAGTTTCTGTCACAATACTAGTCTATGTTAGAGGAAGAACTTGAACCTTCATTTCTTGACTCCAAGGTTAGATTTCTCCACTATATCCTGACTCTACAGCAGTGATTCCCAAAGTGGGAGCTACTGCCCTCCGGTGAGTGCTACAGCGATCCAGGTGGGCGGTGATGGCCACAAGTGCATTTATCTTTTCTATTAATTGCTATTAAAATGTAAAAAAATTAATTTCCAGGGCACTAAGTAATATTTTTTCTGGAAAGGGGGCAGTAGGCCAAAAAAGTTTGGGAACTACTGCTCTACAGTATTTTAAAGTCTGCCCAGGACTTTACATACATTATCCCATTTAGACTTATAAGAAATAACCTCAGGAGACAGGTACTACAAGTCAAAGGATAATAGATTTAGAGCTAAAAGGGACGTTGGAGATCATTTAGTTAAATGTTCTTATTTTACAGATAAGGCTCTGAGACCCACAGAAGTAATAGGTCACATAAGAAATAAGTGGAAGAGCCCAGTTTGATTGATGTCAAGTACTCTGACTCCAAATCTGAGGTTCTCATTATTATTATTATCATTTCCATTTTAAAGATGAGGAAAATGAGTCAAAGATCAGTAAGGAAACTTGTCAAAAGTCATAGAGTTAATAAAGTTTTAAGTCAGGACTTGAATTGAGATTTTCCCAACAATACAGTGCTATGGCATAGTAGATGTCAAATGGAGTCAAAAACATGTCAGATGAATCCAAACAAATTATGTACAGGCAGAGTGTTTAAGAAGTAACTACTTACTTTGCTGAGTTTTTAGCTGTCTTTGAAGAAGTGCTCAGATATCTAGTCCAAAGGGATTTGTTTGCTTCAGTACCAATGCGGCCAATGTGGAGAAAGAATGTGAAAAATAAGAGAAGCTATGCACTTGATAGGGAGGTCACTTAGTGTTAGCCTCTCCAGAGGCTGCATTTGAGTCATTTTGAAACACCCCTAACCCTGGGGATGTTTTGTTTGTTTGTTTGTTTAGTCACGTTTGAGTCTTTGTGATTCCATTTGTTTTCTTGGCAAAGATACTAGAGTAGTTTGCCATTTCCTTTTCCAACTCATTTTTTCTTTTACAGATGAGGAAACTGAGACAGAGTTAACTGACTTGCCTGGGATCACACAGCTAGTAAGTATCTGGGGATAGATTTGAGCTCATCTTCCTCCTCCAGGCCTGATGCTCTATCCACTCCACAAACTAGCTGCCTCTATCCCCACTCTCTCAAATGGGAGAATAATTTAATACTAATTGAGCCCTGATAATACCAAGTAATATTTTTCTCCTTCCTAATTGATCATATTGCTTCCCACTGCAACTATTCTCAATCTTTCCCCAAGCCTTCCACACCATTTCTTTTCTTCATAGTCTAAGCTGATGGTGAACCTTTTAGAGACAGAGTGCCTGGCCCCACCCCCACACCAAACTCCATAATGAGTGCAGTGCCTGCTCCTCCCCACATGCTGAGTATGCCCTCTACACCTTATCTGGAGGATGAAGAAAGTGCTCCCATTGGGTTGCGGGGTGGAAGGATAGGTAAAGTGAGGAATGTCCCCAGTGAGTATAGAGAGGGGGAGGGGAGTGGTCTGAATGCTCTGCTCCCCTCCAGCTCTGCCACCTGTGAACTACTCACTTTACCCCCTGTGTAGTACTCCCATTGACTGCTGGGCAGAGGGGTGGGGGATGTGAAAAAATGCCCTCAGGCACAGTAGAGAGGGGGAAGGGAGCAGCTCCCTCCAGACCCTCTGCCTTTCTAGTAATGAACTCTGGGGGAGGGGGAAGGCAGCTGTCTGCCCACAGAGAGCTCTCTACATGTCATCTTTGGTACTTCCTTTGGTACTTCTGCCATAGGTTCACCATCACTGCCCTAGGCTTTATTGGGCAAATAAAATCCATTTACCCTGTGTTCTTCCTTTCCCTCTTTTCTGCATATCAAAATGCCTTAATTTCCCTGCAGTTCTCTTTCTCCTTCTTTACTACAGTCTCTGATGAAAAGGCAACCTTTCTTGACAAGATCAATCCCTCTAAATAAGTTGTTCTTAAAGTATGGTCTAGGGATCTTAGAGACCTTTTCAGTGAATACTCAAGGTTAAAACTGTTTTCATAATACTAAGAGGCTTTAATTTCCAATATGGTAATTTTTTTATACCACACTCCACAATACATTTTATTTTATTTTTTTAAACATTTATTAATATTCACTTTTAACATGGTTACATGATTCATGCTCCTACTTTCCCCTTCACCCCCCACACTTCCCCCACCCATGGCCGATGCACATTTCCACTAGTTTTGTCATGTGTCCTTGATCAAGACCTATTTCCAAATTGTTGGTAGTTGCATTGGTGTGGTAGTTTTGAGTCCACACCCTCAATCATGTCCACCCCGACCCATGCGTTCAAGCAGTTGTTTTTCTTATATGTTTCCTCTCCTGCAGTCCTTCCTCTGAATGCGGGTAGCGTTCTTTACCATAAATCCCTCAGAACTGTCCTGTGTCATTGCTTTCTGCTGGTACAGAAATCCATTACATTCGATTTTACCATAGTATATCAGTCTCTGTGTACAATATTCTTCTGGCTCTGCTCCTTTCACTCTGCATCAGTTCCTGGAGGTCTTTCCAGTTCACATGGAATTCCTCCAGTTTATTATTCCTTTGAGCACAGTAGTATTCCATCACCAGCATATACCACAATTTATTCATCCATTCCCCAATTGAAGGACATACCCTCTTTTTCCAGTTCTTTGCCAACACAAAAAGCGCAGCTATAAATATTTTTGTACAAGTCTGTTTATATATGATCTCTTTCGGGTACAAACCCAACAATGGTATGGCTGGATCAAAGGGCAGGTAGTCTTTTATAGCCCTTTGAGCATAGCTCCAAATTGCCAGCCAGAATGGTTGTATCAGTTCACAACTCCACCAGCAATGCATTAATGTCCCAATTTTGCCACATCCCCTCCAGCATTCATTACTCTCTCCTTCTTTCATTTTAGCCAATTTGCTAGGTGTGAGGTGATACCTCAGAGTTGTTTTGATTTGCATTTTTCTAATTATTAGAGATTTAGAACACTTTCTCATGTGCTTATTGATACTTTTGATTTCTTTACCTGAAAATTGCCTACATGTCTCTTGCCCATTTATCAATTGGGGAATGGCTTGATTTTTTATACAATTGCTTTAACTCCTTGTATATTTGAGTAATTAGACCCCTGTCACAGTTTTATGTTATAAAGATTTTTTCCCAATTTGTTGTTTCCCTTCTGATTTTGACTACATTGACTACATTTTTGTTTGTACAAAAGCTTTTTAGCTTAATATAATCAAAACCATTTAATTTACATTTTGTAATTTTCTCTAACTCTTGCTTGGTTTTAAAATCTTTCCTTTCCCAGAGATCTGACAGGTATAATATTCTGTGTTCACTTAACTTATTTATAGTTTCCCTCTTTATATTCAAGTCATTCACCCATTCTGAATTTATCTTGGTGTAGGGTGTGAGATGTTGATCTAGACCTAATCTCTCCCATATTGTTTTCCAAATTTCCCAGCAGTTTTTGTCAAATAGTGGATTCATGTCCCAAAAGTTGGGCTCTTTGGGTTTATCAAACACTGTCTTGCTGATGTCATTAACCCCAAGTCTATTCCACTGATCATCCCTTCTATCTCTTAGTCAGTACCATATTGTTTTGATTACTGCTGCTTTATAGTATTAATATCTGGTACTGCTAGGCCACCTTCCTTCACATTTTTTTTTCATTATTTCCCTTGATATTCTTGATCTTTTGTTATTCCAAATGAGATTTGTTATAGTTTTCCTAATTCAGTAAAGAAGTTTTTTGGTAGTTTGATAGGTATGGTGCTAAATAGGTAAATTAATTTGGGTAGAATTGTCATTTTTATTATGTTAGCTCATCCTACCCATGAACAATTAATGGCTTTCCAATTGTTGAGATCCAGTTTTATTTGTTTGGAAAGTGTTTTGTAGTTGTTTTCATATAATTGCTGTGTTTGTTTTGGTAGATAGATTCCCAAGTATTTTATATTGTCTAGGGTGATTTTAAATGGTGTTTCTCTTTCTACCTCTTGCTGCTGTCATGTGTTGGAAATATATAGAAATGCTGATGATTATGTGCATTTATTTTGTATCCTGCCACTTTGCTAAAGTTGTTGATTATTTCTACAAGCTTCTTAGTTGATTCTCTAGGATTTTTTAAGTATACCATCATATCATCTGCAAAGAGTGATAGCTTAGTCTCCTCATTGCCTATTTTGATACCTTCAATTTCTTTTTCTTCTCTAATTGCTACTGCTAGTGTTTCTAGTACTATGTTAAATAATAGAGGTGATAATGGGTATCCTTGTTTCACTCCTGATCTTATTGGGAAGGCTTCTAATTTATCTCCATTGCATATAATGCTTGTTGATGGTTTTAGGTATATACTGTTTATTATTTTTAGGAAAGGTCCTTCTATTCCTATACTTTTCAGTGTTTTCAATAGGAATGGATGCTATATTTTGTCAAAGGCTTTTTCAGCATCTATTGAGATAATCAAGTGATTTTTGTTTGTTAGACTGTTGATATGGTCAATTATGTGGATGGTTTTCCTAATGTTGAACCATCCTTGCATTCCTGGTATAAATCCCACCTGATCATGGTGCATGATCTTCTTAATTACTTGCTGGAGTCTCTTTGCTAATAGTCTATTTAAGATTTTTGCATCTATGTTCATTAGGGAGATTGGTCAATAATTTTCTTTCTCTGTTTTTGGTCTACCTGGCTTTGGAATCTACCATATTTGTGTCATAAAATGAATTTGGTAGGACTTCTTCTTTGCTTATCATATCAAATAATTTGTATAGTATTGGGATTAGTTGCTCTTTGAATGTCTGATAGAATTCACTTGTGAATCCATCAGGTCCTGATGATTTTTTCTTAGGGAGTTCTTTGATGGCTTGTTCAATTTCTATTTCTGATATGGGATTATTTAGGTATTCTATTTCTTCTGCTGTTAATCTAGGCAATTTATATTTTTGTAAATATTCATCCATATCTCCTAAATTGTTATATTTATTGCCATATAATTGGGCAAAATAGTTTTTAATGATTGCCTTAATTTCCCCTTCATTAGAGGTGAGGTCTCCCTTTTCATCTTTGATACTGTCAATTTGGTTTTCTTCTTTCCTTTTTTTATTATATTGACCAGTACTTTGTCTATTTTATCTGTTTTTTCAAAATACCAGCTTCTAGTCTTATTTATTAATTCAATAGTTCTTTTACGTTCAATTTTATTAATTTCTCCTTTGATTTTTAGTATTTCTAATTTAGTTTTCATCTGGGGATTTTTAATTTGCTCGCTTTCTAGTTTTTTGAGTTGCATGCCCAATTCATTAATCTCTGCCCTCCTTAATTTGTTAATATGTGCACTCAAAGATATAAATTTCCCCCTGAGTATTGCCTTGGCTGCATCTCACAGAGTTTGGTAGGATGTCTCATCATTGTCATTCTCTTCAATGAAATTGTTGATTGTTTCTATGGTTTCTTCTTTGACTAGTTGTTTTTGGAGAATCATATTGTTTAATTTCCAATTGGTTTTTGATTTGCCTGTCCAGGTGCCCTTACTAATTATTATTTTTATTGCATTATGATCTGAGAAGGTTACATTTATTATTTCTGCTCTTTTGCATTTGTTTGCAATATTTCTATGCCCTATTACATGGTCAATCTTTGTGAATGTACCATGTGCAGCTGAAAAGAAGGTATATTCCTTTTTGTCCCTATTCATTTTTCTCCACATATCAATTAAATCTAATTTTTCTAGGATATCATTCACCTCCCTTACCTCTTTCTTATTTATTTTTTGGTTTGATTTATCTAGATCTGAAAGATGAATATTTAGATCCCCCACTATTATGCTTTTACTATCTATTTCCTTCTTGAGCTCTGCCAGTTTCTCCTTTATGAATTTGGATGCTATGCCACTTGGTGAGTACATATTGAGCAGTGTTATTTCCTCATTGTTTATACTACCTTTAATTAGGATGTAATGACCTTCCCTGTCTTTTTTAATCATATCAATTTTAATTTGGCTTTGTCAGAAATCATAATAGCCACTCCTACATTCTTTTTCTCATTTGATACCCAAAAGATTTTGCTCAAGCCCTTAACCTTAAACTTGTTTATGTCCACCCGCCTCATATGTATTTCTTTTTTTTTTTTTTTTAAATCCTTAACTTCTGTGATTTCATTCCTAGGTGGAAGAGTGGTAAGGGTAGGCTATGGGGGTCAGGTGACTTGCCCAGGGTCACACAGCTGGGAAGTGTCTGAGCCGGATTTGAATCTAGGACCTCCCGTCTCTAGGCCTGGCTCTCAATCCACTGAGCTACCCAGCTGCTCCCTCATATGTGTTTCTTGTAGACAACATATGGTAGGATTTTGGTTTCTAATCCACTCTGCTATTTGCTTCCGTTTTATGAGCGAGTTCATCCCATTCACATTCAGAGTTATAATTATCAGTTGTGCGTTCGTTGACATTTTTGTAACCTCCCCTAGTCCTACTCCTTCTTCTTACACTATTTCCTTTTAAACCAGTGGTTTTCTTTGAGCCTGTATCCCTTATCCCCTCCCTTGATTAACTTCCCTTTCTACCCCCTCCCTTATTATTCCCCTCTTTTTATTTTTAAAGGCCTAATGAATTCCCTCCCCCTTCTTCTCCCCTCTCTTTTTTGACCTCCCCACTCTCCTGCTCCCCTTGGTTTATCCCTTCTGACTTTTTCAGTAGGGTTAGATAGAGTTTTATATCCCAATGGATAGTATAGCTACTCTTCCCTCTCCAGATTTATTACGCTGAGAGTAAGGTTTAAAAATTACCTCTTGATGCTCTCTTCCTCTCCTTCTTATAATAGTATTTGTCCCCTCCCCATCCCATGCCCTCTTTTTGTGTAATAGATTATCCTATTTTTCTTATTCACTCAAGTTTCTCTTGGTGTCCCCTACTATTCACCCCCTTCTTTCACACCCCCCATGTCATCTTAGACCATTTAGTATTCCGTCCTCTTCCTATGAATTATTCTTCTGATTGCTATAATAGTAAATACTATAATAGTGAATAGAGTTCACTACCGAGAATCATACATAGCATTTCTCTACATAGAAATACAGATAATTAGATCTTATTGAAGCCCTTAAAGACTCAAATTTAAAAAATTATGAGTTTTCTTTCTTTCCCCTCTGTTTCTTATTTACCTTTTCATGTTTCTCTTGATTTTTGTGGTTGGATATCAAACTTTCCATTTAGTCCTGGTCTTTTCTGTGCAAATACTTGGAAATCTTCAATTTTGTTGAATGCCCATACTTTCCCCTGGAAGTATATAGTCAATTTTGATGGGTAGTTGATCTGTGGTTGAAGGCCCAGCTCTCTTGCCTTTCTCAATATCATATTCCAAGCCTTGCGGTCTTTTAGTGTGGAGGTTGCCAGATCCTGTGTGATCCTTATTGGTGCTCCTTGATATTTGAATTATCTCTTTCTGGCTTCTTGTAAGATTTTTTCTTTTACTTGGAAGCTCTTGAATTTGGCTATTATATTCCTGGGTGTTGTCTTTTCTGGGTCTAGTGTAGAGGGTGATCTATGGATCCTTTCAATGTCTATATTACCTTCTTGTTGTAGAACTTCAGGGCAATTTTGCTGAATAATTTCTTTTAGTATGGAGTCCAAATTTCTATTAATTTCTGCTTTTTCAGGAAGACCAATGATTCTCAAATTGTCTCTTCTAGACCGGTTTTCTTGGTCTGTCACTTTCTCATTGAGATATTTCATGTTTCCTTCTATTTTATCAGTCTTTTGACTTTGTTTTATTTATTCTTACTCTCTTGAGAGATCATTGGTTTCTAATTACTCAATTCCAGCCTTTAGGGACTGGTTTTCGGCTATAATCTTTTGGTTTTCCTTTTCAATCTGGTCATTTCTGGTGTTCAATTTGCTTATCAGTTCATTTGATTTCTGAGTCTCACTTTCCAATTGTGAAATTCTGCCTTTTAAACTGTTATTTTCTTGCCAGATCTCTTCCATCTTTCTCATCATCTCAGATTTGAACTCTTTAATAGCTTGTGACCAGTTTTCATTATTTTGGGAAGGGTTGGATATGATTACTTGTTTGTTCTCCTCTGTTGTCTGGATTTTCTCTGTGTAAAAGTTGTTGAGTGTTACAGAGTTCTTCTTGATAATCTTTCTCTTCTGGGGGTCCTGATTTTGGCTTGCCATTGTTAGTCCTGAACCTTCTGTGCTTTATCCTCACACTCAGGGTCTGTCTGAGCACTCTAGGCTCCCGAAGTCTCAGGTCTCATTGTTCTTGGGGTCAAGCCTCCTGGTTGTCCCTGGTCTGCCCCTCTGCCGGAGGCTCCTTCAGCAGTCTCAGGGGCTGCTTCCACAGCCGTGCTCCTGTCTGCATAGGGTTCCCACTTGAGTTCCAAGCCTGTGCTCAAGATCCTTGTCCACGCCTAGGGCAATGCCTTTACCCACACAAGTGCTCAGGAAAGTCTGTGTGCATTCTTTAACCTCTTGGGGTCCTAAGTCTTGCTGTTCTCAGGAACAAGCCCTGGAGCTGCCAATGACTTAATGGGTGCCCCAAACCTGCTTTAACTCTTGTGCACTCGCCTTGGCGTTGTACGTGGTGTGGGGTGTGGGGAAGGGGCTTCTTCCTCTCCTGTTTTAGTGAGAGCTGTTTCACCCCTTTATAGTGTGGAAATGCCCCGATTCCATGTACCTTCAGTGCTGCACCCTGTTGTGGGGTCCCTTCATTTGTCTGGATTCGTTTTTATGTCCCCTTGAGGAGTCCTGTATGCTTCGGTTAGGAGAGATCAAGCAGCTGCTCCTTACTCTGCTGCCATCTTAACTGGAAGTCATTTCATGATCCACAATACATTTTAAATGGATACATGACCAGGTAAACTAAAAAGAAGGTTCCTGCATCTGTGTTTGTCTTCTTGGGAAGAGCTCTAGTATGGTTATTATTGATAGATATAGCCCATACAAATGAAAGCATTTTGGATCTTCAACAATTTTTAAGAATGCAAAGGCAGAGGAGGAAGCTGGGTGACTCAGTGGATTAATAACCAGGCCCAGAGATGGGAGGTCTTAGGCTCAAATCTGGCCTCAGATACGTCCTAGCTGTGTGACCCTGGACAAGTCACTTGACCCCCATTGCCTAACCCTTACCACTCTTCTACCTTGGAACCAATACACAATATTGATTCCAAAATGGAAGGTAAGAGTTAAAAAAAAAGAATGCAAAGGCGTCCTAGGATTAAAAAGTTTGGCAACCACTGGTCTACATGTAACTCTGAGTCCATCTCTTTTATCTACATGGAAATGCCTTTGAGTCCTATCTACTCTGTCAGTTTGATCCTGTAATCATACTTTAATATTGAATAGCATCCTATCTACTCACTCTTTTTTCATTGCCTACAAACTCACCCAACTGTCTTACATCCTTAAAAAGAACTCTCATTTCTGCCATAAAAGGGACTGAAAATTTGAATGAAGATTGAATTATATCATTCTTCGTTTTATTTCCTCCATGAATTTTTCTCTAACATAAGCAATTATGTGTCTTGTTTTACAAGATGAACATGGAAATATGTATTGTATAATAACACAGGTACAACCAATATCATATTACCTGTTGTCTTGGAGAGGAGGGAGGAGTAGGAGGAAGTAAGAGAGCATAGATCACAAAATGTGAGAAAACAATTATTAAAAATTGTATTGACATGCAATCTGGAATAAATTAAAAATAAAAAAAGATTCTCACTTGATGCTACCATCCTCTATGGCTTTCCTTCTTTCAAAGCCAAATTCCTAAAAAAGCTATCTACTGGTCTCTATTCCCTCTTGATCATTTTCAAATGCAGTTGGCTTCTGACCTCATTACTCAATTGAACCTGTTCTTAATAAAATTCCAAAAATCTTTTAATTTTAAAAAATCTTTGCATTGACATGTTTTTTTCACCACCATCATTTTCCAATATGTACTAGACCTTTTGCTTGTGTAGAAAACCATCCTTTAAAACAAAAATTAAAAAAGAAAGAGCAAAGTAGACAGTTCAGTCATACTGATGAGCCATCAACTAAGTGCAGCAATATATGCGATGGTTCATATTGACATCTTCACTTTTCTGGAAAGACTAGAGGAAGTTACATTCTCATAGCTCTTCTTCAGTGAAGCTTCTTCACAATAATTATTTGATGTTAATTTTTCAATTTTTTTGTTGTTGTTCTTTCCATGTATATTGCTGTAGTCATTTGGTATGCTGTTTTCCTGGTTCTGCTTACTTAATTTTACAATAGTTCATTTCTATATTTGTCTAAATTTTTCATGTTCATTATTTATTATGGTTCAGTAATATTTCATTATGTTCATGTTCCACAATATGTTTAATCATTCCTCAAATGATGGGCACCTACTTTGTTCAATCTCCAATTCCCTTAACTTTCAGTAAATAGGGTTGTATCCCCTGTTCAATATGAAAGGAATTAAATTCTAGAGCTTATCACACATTTGTGCTTAAGAAATAAAATCAAGAGATATTAATTTCAATAGAATAACATAAATATTTACAAATATTTCCTGCATTTCCTTGGCAAGCTTCTCATGTCCCTGTGGACATGAGTACCTCAGGTAAGAAACTCTTGGCTCCTTCTTGTTCTCAAATTTTGAAATAATGAACCTATCTTTCTTCTGACACCCAACTTTAAATTCCATCTCTGCCAGGAATCCTGCCATGATCCTTACAATTGATGATTCTCCACCCCTTCAGGGCTCGTAAAGCAGTTTATTGGATAGAGAATTAAAGTTGGATGTCAGAAGACAGATTCATGTTACAAAATTTGAGAACAAACAGGGGCCATCCAATCCAAGGGTTTCTAACCTGGTTACTCATATAACAGGGATATAAGAAGATTGCCAAGGAAATATTTGTAAATATCTCTTTTATTCCATTGAAATCAGTCTTTTGGTTTCATTTCTTATATATAGATGTATGCAAGTTCTAGAATTTATTTCTTTTCATAATGAACAAATTCACTGAAAGTTAAGAGACGTAGAGTTTGTAAAAAGATTATGAATAGCTGATTTAGTCTAACTTTTTTACATTACAATTGAGAAAACCCAGGCATAAAGAATTTAAATCATTCATCTAAAGTTCTACAAGTAGTTAGTGATAAAGACAGGACTAGAAATCAGTTCTCCTGGTTTCTCAATCTTACTCCTCATTCCCCATCTTTATTTCGATAGTTTGGAAAATCACTGATGCATAAATTTTCGGGGACTATTCAGGAACTCGGTTTTAATATGCCTTAATCTAATTTCCACAGAAGAGAATTGTAGAGTGCTTTTACACACTGTGGCTAGACCTTCATAGCCAATAGAATGTAATTAGGCAGATCTGCAGGGAGTGAGAGACATTAGATATTTTCAGTTAATTGAGTATTTGAATTAGCCAAAAGGCCTGGAGTTGGAAAATACAGTCTTAAGGGATAGGAATGTGTTTGAGAAAACAAAACTTTGGATGAGGTTGATATTTAACTGCTCAGTTCATGCCCAAGCTGAGTGTATGTTTTTAAAACTTCTTCCAAATGTATGTTTATTTATTCAACTGGAACTATATGGTCCCAGAGACAGAGTGTCTGCTAATGTAGCTAACTAGTGAGGCTTATCACCAGAAGTTGAGCTTCTTTTTTTTGCTACAGTGACCAGTGAAACTATTATATAAAAACATTTGATCTGCTTCAAAGTATCAAGGATCTGTCATTCTACCATCATGCAAACTCCCTTTCCTAACCTGGAAAACAAACTTTCTTGCTTCTTATGGGGCTTCTTATACACTATTGTAACCAAAAATTTTGTCATCTTTTTGATCAGTCAGTCGATGAACCTTTCCAAACTTAGAAAGAACATAATCCAGATACTATGAGTCACTGGGACCATACTGAAAGCTTCTTCTGTTTAGTAGATCCTATCTGGGATTGTGCCTGGAGAATTTCCTCTGAGAATGTATGGTCACCTCTACGTGGTGATAAGACATAAAAGGAGAATTTTAGCAAGGTAGATATTTTAAAATATGTGGAGAAGGTTCAAAGAAGCTTGGATATTAGCTTAGCAGATCTCAAGCTTCTTAGTCTGAAAGGAGGATGGAAATGCTGTGGAGAGATTTAACGTGGGCTTTGGGATGGAGGTGACAGAACCAAAAAAGGAGGAGGTAAAATTTGGAGGGAGCTTTTCCCTGGGTACCTCTAGATCAGTGATGGAGAAACTTTTAGAGACTGTGGTGCTGAACCCCTCTCCCACTGAATTCTGGGCCAGCTGGGCTCCCCACCTTACCCTACACTGGGAAGGGAGAAAGGGCTCCCATTGGGCTGCTCACCAGAGAGGCAGATGAAGTGAGGAATGTCCTCAGTGAATGTATAGAGAGAGGGAAGGGAATGGACCAAGCACTCCCCTCCAGCTCTGCCACCTGTGAGCTGCCCACTTTACCCTCTGTGTGCTCCCATTGCCCTGCTGGTCAGAGGGGCAGGGGATATGAAAAAATGTCCTCAGACACGGTGAAGAGGGGGAGAGGAGCAGCTCCTCCCAGAGTCTCTCTGCCTTTCTAGTAGGGGACTGTGGGGGTGAAGGGTGGCATGTGTGTCCACAGAGGCACTCTATATGCCGTCTTTGACACTCATGGCATAGGTTCTCCATCACTGCTCTAAGCTATGCCTATTACTCCAAGATTAAAGAAGTGGCAAAAATTGCTGTGTCAGCACTGGAGTTCCTACCTACATAGAAATAGTAACAAGAGGTTTTCTTTTGCCAGTTGCTTGGAAGCAATCAGATCCTCTCTAATGCTTCATAATTGTGGGCCAAGAAAAATCACTCACAAGATGTTTAACCTCTATATTGGTCTAGATGGCAAGTGTGTCCCAACTTTTTTCTTCCTTGATCCTACAGTTCTCTTTGGAAAAGGGAGACAGTGAGGGAGAGATGGAGGGAAAGAGAGAGAGAGAGAACGAGAGAGAGAGAGAGAGAGAGACAGAGACAGAGACAGAGACAGAGAGAGACAAAGAGAGAGACAGAGACAGAGAGAGACAGAGAGACAGAGAGAGATAGAGACAGAGATAGAGACCCTTCATGGCTACTTGAGGACTCTAACTTCTTTAATATTCATGCCATGAAGACACTGGGAGAGTAACTTCACAGTCTCCAGTGGCTGGGGACTCAGGCAATGGTAGTTTTGGGAAATAGGTGGTGAGACACTTGCTACTTGACTTCATTTCTTGTTACTTTTCTTGACTTCTGTTTGAAACACAGAACTTGACCTTTATATAGTATCACAAATTTTATTTTGACTATGTTGGAAAGAATCAGTGGAAATGTGGGTTCATGAACTGGAGATTGAAATAGATGCTTACTTACACCAACCCTTGAATGTCATGGGACTAGGAGTAGCCAGCATTATGGGGCAGAGAATTCTATGCAAGCATAATAAATATACTGAGTTAAAAAACCAATAACTAAGAGGAAATAGCAAGCAGAATCTTTGGGGCTTATAAAAATAGTAGAATATGAGTACCTTGAAAACTGTGACTATTCTCTTTTTGCTTTTCTATCTCTACTGTCTAGCTCAGTATTGTGCATAAAGAAGGTACTTAAATGAATGTTTTATATTGAACAAGCTCTGTCTAAATATGTGCTCTTGAGTCAATCTTTTAGAGTGGAAACTTTCCTAGAATGTATCCTTTAAGATTTTTGCCCTCATTTTCAAATGATCTTCAAGCATACTTAGTATAGGCGTGTGCCAAAGGAGTAAAGAGAAGATTTTTCAAGACAAACAAAATAGAAACTCAGTTTCAAAGCTGAAAATATGTCTACATCATTTTCAAAAGACATTTAGGAAATATCTGCTGGGTACAGAGGTCTGAGCTAGACTCTGGGGCCACAAAAGGAGCATAAAACAAATGCCTTTCCCTCAAAGGGGATCTTCTTAATGGAAAAGGGGGAAGGGCAGGTAAAGGGCAAAAATACCAGATAACATATGCAACATTTGGCAAGCAGACAAACTGTTTTAAGAGTTCAGACTTCATAGCTGTGGTAAGCTGGTAGTTTTGGTATCTAAGAAAAGATGGGACCATGTAATTGGCCAAAAGAAGAGAGTTAGTTTAATAAGGAAGGAAATAAAGGAAAATAGGGGAAAGGAGAGAGGAACAAACATTTAGTATGCCTACATATATTATCTCATTATCTCACAATAATCCTGTAAGCTATTATCCTCATTTTACCATTGAGGAAACTGAGACTAACATGGGTAAGTACTTATGGAACTTGCCCTGGGTTGCACAGCCATTAAGTACCTGAAGCCAGATTTGAGCTGAAGACTTCCTTATTCTAGGCCCAAAGCTCTATCCTTTAGCTTTTTCAATAAGCCTTTGCTTTAACAAGTTTTATTAAATACTTACTATGTGTTAAGCACTGGGCTAAACTTTGGGAATACAAATATCTACAGAAAAACAGTCCCACTCTCAAAAATCTCACATTCTTATGGGGAGAAGAAGCCATGGTACACAGAGTCTAGAGACTCAGGACTAGCACCTGGAGAGAAACAAAACAAAACAAAACAAAACACAAAAACACAAAACTATGGCTTGCCTGAATATTACTTAAAATGGGAGTTCTGGGAAGAACCAGCCAATCAAAGAAAGGGGCCATTAGGGGCAGAGTGTACTTCCAGTGTGAGAAGTCCAAAACTGAAGAGGACTACCAGGATGAGGAGTTTTCTGTGTAGCATAGAGTGCAGTGATTTTAGGAGTGGAACAAGGCACCTAGTAGGTAGGGTTAGAGACTGTGATTTCACTGGCACAGAGAACTCCATATTGGAGGAACTCATTTTACCAGTACAAATTGTTACCTTCTTAGAAACTTAGAGTCTTACAGTCGCCTGAAGCTTTGAGCAGGTGAGTAATTTGTCTAGGTAATAGTCCGAAGGGTCAGAGGCGAGACTTGAGGCTATTTCTTCAGGGCTCTGAGGCCAGTTCTCTATCTACTACATCATGTTACCTCTTTGACACCTAGGCCAATATCTAATTGGCATTCACCTGGTAGTAATCATCTGGGCAAGCATGCTATAGTCCTTTTCCTACATGCTTATCTAGAGTTCCAAGACACCATTGTTTTCCAAAGCCATTGTAGGGGTGATGAGAAAGTTCCTGTTGGTTCCTCACATCCCAGGCATACTGGACCATTCTTGTCTCCTCCTTCCTTTATGATCCAAAGGAAGGACAGTAGTAGAGACATGATGGGTAGTTCAATGTTTGACTTTTTTGAATAGGGCTGAGTTAATTGCTACTAATAATGAAAAAGTCTTGTTTTCAGTGGGATAGGATCTCTACTCAAACTGGATTTTAAGTTAATGAGTTAATTAAGCATCTACTATGTGCTTAGCACTGTGCTAAGTGCTATGGTGACACAGAAGATACCCAGGAACCCTCTTGTTGCTCTACTGTTTCCAATTGTCAATAATTGTCAGTCAATTCTGCCTTCATAGTATCTCTTATCTCTGCTTATATCTCTTTATTCCCCAGAGCACCATCCTGCCCCTCAAAAGCTTTTTTAAGGAGCTATAAGGCACACTCTCTGTTTCTTTAGGACATTTCCCTTTGGGAATAAGCACTTAAATAACACCAATTATGTGTAAGGTATTATACTAATTGCTTTAAAAATATTTCATTTGATTCTCATAATAACCCTATAAGGTAGGTGCTGTTATTATTCCCATTATAGTTGAATAAACTGAGGCAGATAGAAGTTAAGTGACTTGCCCAGGGTCACACAGCTAATACTATTAATTATTTATATTATTATATTATGTTATATAAATGTTATATAATATACTATTAATTGACAATATTAATAATAATAAACCTCTTCTTTTACACAAGAAGGCTTTTGACTCTAGGCCTATCTCTCTATCCATTGTACCATCTAGCTGCCTCTAAGGAGCTTTTAATGATAGAAAAGGCCTAAAAGCATTTTTGTCTAAAAGAAGAGGTTTATATTTATTATCAAAGAAGTACAGTATGTTTATGTACCTCTTATGAAAAAGCATTTTGATATCTAATAAAATTAGAAAAATAACTTTACTTTATTGTAAACTGATCAATTATATATATGAAGAAACTATTTTTAATTTGAATTTTGAACAGTTTTAGAGAGAAAATGATTTTGGTATAGTTTTAGGGACTCATCTATCTTTGTTAACAATGTAAACTAATAATTTGCTTTTGTGGGAACAGTATATATATTTTTAAACAGTATATATATATATTTTAAACCCTTATGTTCTGCCTTAGAACCAATACATAGTATTGAAGAATGGTAAGAACAAGGCAATAGGGGTTAAGTGACTTGCCCAGGGTCACATAGCTAGGAAGTGTCTGAGATCAGATTTGAATCCAGGACCTCCTGTCTCTAGGCCTGGCTCTCAATCCACTGAGCTAACCAGCTGCCCCATGTGGGAAGAGTTTAAAGTTATAAAGAGTCAGAGAAAGAGTTTTTGTTAAAACAAACTAGTGAAATGTGAGTTCAGTGAAACACAGTTTCAAGAGCACCAAAGAGGTAGACTGTCTTATTGAAACCTTAAGAGAAGGCATGATGGATACTTCAGCTAATCTACATATAAATGTTTTGTGACTGAGGGCAAAAGTAAGAAAATGAGAAATCTTTTAACTATCTGGAAACTGAATTGATGTGATGGAAGAAACTTGGGGAGTTATGACATTTAATTTAACTCTTACAGTCCACAAATGGTAAAAATATGCAGTTCTAATCCTGGGTTAAAGAGGAACACTAGCACATAGCCAGGGGACTGCAAAGCTGCTTGTTTCATTGAAGTTATGGCTATGAGAAAGAGAAGGATCCTCTAAGTCAGGGGTTGACAACGTATGGCTCTCAAGCCATATCTGGCTCTTTTGAGGGCCAGATATGGCTCTTTCTGCAGGAGCCATAAAGTCAATTTTTTTTCAGGCGCTCTTACAGGAGTGCGCACTGTGAGCACTGTATGGTTCTCACGAAATTACATTTTAAAAAATGTGGCATTATGGCTCTCACGGCCAAAAAGGTTGCCGACCCCTGCTCTAAGTGATTGCTTTTTTGGTTAGAGAGAATTGTTGTCATGGCCAAAGTTTGAGAAAAGTGAATTGCCACCATCCCTCTTTGCCTTTCTCTCTTAACCATCTGGGATCAATTGAATTTGTGAGAATTCCTAGTTATGGGTCTAAGAATATGATAAGAAGGAAAACCAGCAAATGTCTTATCATTAAATATTTTGGTTGAAAATACACAGAACAACAACAAAAATTAGTGTTCTTCTTTTCTTCCCCAAATAAATGGAAAGACAATTTCAAAAATAGATATTGGCCTTTTGGCTCTGTGAAGAAGTCATTCCTTTAAGGTCTTTTCTCAAGGTGCCCTACTAGACTTCTAGTTGGATCTTATTAGAACAAACTCCATATAACATCAAAGGGCCCAAGAAGCAAATGATAAGGCTCAGTTGTGGATACATGAGGGGAAAAAAAAACCAAGGGGGAATGAGGATATATATGCTTCAATACATAAAGGGAGTTTCTAAGAGCTACATGGTTTTCTGGCTTTCACAAAGGCTCTTGAGAGCAGGTTTTTGATCTCTGGTATGGTGATAGGGAGCAGCACATGTATCATCAAAGGGATTTGACAATGAAAATTGTGGGGCTTGATTAGGTGGTGACTATATGACATAAGTTCTCCAATGCTATGGGGGTCAATCATAAGTGCCCCAATCCATGGCAAAGTTCATTAGGGCTAGTTTGCTTTCTTGCCATATAACTACAGGTTTCTTTTTTGTTTCTTGTATTCTTTATCTCCATACAAGTGGCTCCATCTCCTTGAGGCCCTCTGCAAGTATAGGGTTTTGCCAAATCACTATGTATACAATTGAAAATAACCAACAAAGGAGTATCCAGAAGGAGTGGGTCCTATACTGTGTGAAGTAATAACTTTAAAACACAAGCCACTGCTCATGCCCTTTTGCCCAGTAAAACCACCACCAGGTTTATATTTCAAAGAGATTAAAAATGGGGGGCAGGGGGAACCTACCTGTACAAAAACATTTATAGCAGCTTTTTGTGATGGCAAAGAACTAGAAATGGAAGAGATGACCATCAATTGAGGAATAGCTAAATAAGTTCTTATATATGTTTGTAATGGAATACTACTGTGCCCTAAGAAATGACAAACAAGATAATCACACCATCACCTGGAAAGATTTATATGAAGTGATACAAAGTGAAATGAGCAGAACAAGGAGAATGTTATACACAGTGCAACAATAGAGTATGAAGATCAACTATGAATGACTTAACTATTATCAATAAGTCAAGGATCCAGAACAACCCCAAGATACTCATGGCAATAAAAGGATATCCATGCCATAGAAGGAACAGATGGAGTATAAAAGCAAATTGAAACATACCATTCTTTATTTCCTCCATAAATTTTTCTCTAGTGTAGGCAATATGTTTTATTTCACAACATAATGGACATAGAAACATCTATTTTGTGATAATATATGTACAACTATATCATATTACCTGACTTAAGGATGAAAGAAAGGTGAGAGATCATCAATTACAAAATATCAGAAAACAACTATTAAGAAATTGTATGATATGTAATCTGGAAAAATTATTATAAATAAAAACAAACAGGGTACCTTTTGTAGAAATAAGGATATCAACTTGGATGTTGAAAGTGAAATATGGATCCCCAGCTTTTCCTCTGCCACACCACTGTTTTCAGGCAGAATAAACTGTATGACCTAGAACTAGCTGCCAGCCCAGGTATCAGATTTACCTGGGCAAATTCCCAAAGAGAATTCAAAGACCTTAATTAGGACTCTTTTCTGCTTTAGCTCTTAGTAAGTATGAGTCTGACTAAGAAAATGACTAAAATATCCCTAGGCATGTATAATCTCACAAAAGAATGATAATACTCTCTTTAAGGGAAAAGAAACCCTCTAGCAGCTCATCAGAAAGAACCAGCTAGGTGACCCAATGGATGGTGTGCTGGACCTGTAATCAGGAAGACCTGGGTTACTATTATGCCTCAGATACTGACATCTGTCTAACCCTGAAGATGTCTTAATTTCAATTTCTTCATTTGTAAAGAAGGGGTGGAATGGGAATATAGAAGCCTCTAAAGGTTCTTTCTATTTCTAAATGCATGATCCCATTCTCTGGTATGATGGGAACTACTCTGTGGCAAAAAAAAAAAAAAAAAAAAAAAAAAAGGAAATGACAATAGAATATCAATTCCAATTATTTACAATGAATATTTTAAATGAATTCTTGGTACAGAAGCAGCCCAGCAGCAGAGGGCAGCAACAGTTCAGCTGAGCAAGAAGCAACTTTGGATTAGAAGTTAAATAGGAGTGTTGCCCTTTGCACAGTGGGAAATTGAAAGACAGTACCCTTTTGTATATAAGCAGGTGATTTCCTATTATCTATCTTTCTATTGTGTTTACATATTTGTCACTATTATTTTATGTATCATCTGCTCTGATCCTGCAAAAAGTCATTGAATGGGGGCTCAGAGCTACAGATTTTGAAATTATATTATCCAAATAGAGCACATTCAACCTGAAAAGTATCAAAGGATCCCAGAGCCATGTGGGGCTTGTGCTATCATATCTTTATCTATGACTGTCTGTATTTCTATCTGTATATGAATTTACCTCTAATGATCTATATCTTTATCCACATCCATTTGCTTTTTTATCTCTCTGTTACACAAATCAAATATTCAGAGAGGGAATGAACAGATAATATAGAAGAGAGCATAGAGGGAACAAAAGAAGAGCTGATGCTGATTTTTAAAAATGTAATTTGAATGTTATTTTATGTTGTTTTGCTTGTTAATATTAGAAACAAATTTTCTAAAGAAGCCAGGAAAACATGCTAAATGATAAAAAGATATTCTGAAAAAAACAGAGGCATAAATATGAGAAGGGAAAATAATAAAAATTTGAGTTTTATTATGTTACTAAGAAACTGGGATGTGATAGAGTATTTGTTGTGGGATGCCAATAAGAGAATAGATAAAAATCCGAGACTCCTCTTTTGACCCCTTTTGTGATCCTTGTGATTTCTTGTTGAAAAGTATTGTGGCCTTATTCAAAAGCTTTAATTTCCTAGCAAACCACCATTTAAGAGGTTAACATTCTTCCCCTTTGGTCAGAAATGTAGTCAAGGCCAAAACCTTAGTTTAGCTGGGGCATTTGCCCCTGAGAAAAGTATTCTCAGACTTGGCTGGGTGATAACGAATATAGCTGAAAGTCTAGCCTGGTTCTTATCTTCACCTTGAAGCTTCTAAGCCTGTTGTATTGTCTATGTTAAAAATGCAGCTCTGTGTACTTGTGGGAAACTATCCGTGTGCTTTTGGGTGAAAGGGAGTTTGAATTTCTTATATAATAAACTTGTGACTCAATGGCACTTTGGAGAAGCACCTATGAGTTAACAGTCAAGATCGTCTCCCATGTCCAGTTTTTTCCTTATCAACTAAGGCGTCCTTATCAGATTATTGGAGATGATATATAGATCTTGAGAATTTGTGGAATTGCTTTTTAGTTTGGTGGTAGGAAAAGTAATTGTAAATATATATGCTATATAAATATATTTTTCAGTTATAAAAATCCTGTGAGAATGAAATAAAATAATAAAATGTTTTGAAGGAAAAAATGGTAACAAAGGAAGGGTCTTATAGCAACAAGTTTGATGAGGGAGGTTTTTACCACATACAGATCTATTGGACAACTAGCATGGCCATCAATTAATTCAATGAAAAAATTTTTGTGGTGATGACTGTGAAAGGAAAAAAAGAGTTAATCATTTCTAAAACAATACTAAATAGTCATATGGTTCACTTATTCATTTTAGCGAAGTTATCACAAAATGACCTTTCTAGTTGTTTTTTTAACACTTTGAAAATCAGAGTCTATTCATCTGTTAAGTTCTAAATAACAGCCTTATTGGGAGTTTGTTGATTTTATTTCTAAGCAAAAAGAAACAGAACTCAAAGTCATAATCAGAATTTACCTATAGGGACACAAAGGTAACATGACCCTTAATATGAAAGATGCATTCATCCTGATTTCCTATTAAATATTATGGAGGGCATTTTTTCATATAATTATAACTTTGATTTCTTCATCCAAAGACTGTTGTATTTTTTGACCCTTTACCAATAGGGGAATAGCTCATATTCTTATATATTTGATAGAGTTCTCTATATATATTAGAGGTAAGACCTCTACTTGAGAAACTCACTATAAATTTCTCCCCTGACTCTCTGCTTTTTTTCTAATCTTGGCTACATAAGTTGATTTTTTGTACAAAAAGCAAGCATTATATATAGCAACAGAATTATTGTTTGAAAATATATTTGGGTATGTCCACCTCCAAAGAAAGACCTGAAAAAAATAAATGAGATATAGTTTTATATATACATATATCTTTTTGCTAATTGATACCTTCTCTAATGGGGGAGGAGAAGGGAAGGAGTTAATTAGGTATTTTAATATAATAAGCAAATAAACAATACTCTGGAAATTATAAACCCAGTTATAATAGGAATGATTGAAGAGAGCCTTAGATTCTCTTCTTCCCACAATAAAAAACTGTTCCACTGAATAAAACACTTTTGAAAAATGCAAAATAATAAACACAATAGGACTCAGTATTCTCTCTTGCTTAATTAACTGTATAACAGCAAAACATTGTAGAAAATCATTTGTAAAAGCTTCCTTTTCCCTTCTTATGTTTCCATTTTGGGATCCCTGCATTTGAGCTAATAACCCCTTTTCATAAAGATTTCATATAGATAAGAAAGCAGATAGGTGGGTTGCTAGTTTCATGTATTTTCTCAATTGTCCTTTTTTTTTTTTTTTTTGGTAAAATAATTACGTTTTCTTGAAATCTCTCCCTTCTTTGAGATGTTTTGAAAATTGATCTTTGAATGCTTAACAAAGGTGTGTCACCTCCAGCATAGATTTTATATTTTTGTGCATGTCAGCTTCACCTTACTTTATCTCCTTAATATTGTAGGGATTAATTATTATTACTACAATACTACATTATTACAATATTAATACTACAATACTACAATACTAATACTACAATAACCCAGTCAAATATTGTAGGGAATGTTAGAAAGTGGTCTGGCAGGAATTAGTTTCAGAGTAACATTTCACGCCATTTAACACACTATATTCCAAATGGATATATGACCTAGATAGAAAAGGTCATATTGTCAAGAAATGCTCAAGGAAGGAGAAGCTATCTTCCATTGATACGGATCTAGAAGAAGAGTTCTTGGAAGATAAATAAAAATGAAAACAAGAGAGGCAAGAAATAAGGGCAGCTAGGTGGCACAGTGCAAAGAGTTCAGGGCTGGAGTTAGGAAGACATCTCCTGAGTTCAGATCTGTCCTCAGACACTTACAAGCTATGTGACCCTGGGCAAGTTATTTAATCTTGCTTGCCTCAATTTCCTCATTTGTAAAATGAGCTGGAGAAGGAAATGACGAACCACTTCAATATCTCTGCCAAGAAAGAATCAAGTGGGGTCATGAAGAGTCAGACTATGGAAAAGACTGAATAACAATAAAAAGGGGATCATAGAAGATGAAATGGCTAATTTTCGTTACACAAAATCAGTGGGGTGCTGGTAAATGTTTTAACCATCAACTGTATGGTGGGAAAATATGCTCATGACACTCTTTTAAATTTAAACTTTGTTATTAACCTTTCTCCTTCATTTTTTTCTATAGCAATCAATTAAATAATAAATGAAGCCCTGCCTTGTAGTCTTTGTCAGTTTCTAATATCAATTTGTCACATCCCTATAGCATTATTTAGTGGGGTAAATAGATATGATTCTAGACCTAGAGAATAAAGGAAAGAGGACCAGTCTAAAATCTAACTTGGGGCTGCCTGTTCCCTGCCTCCATTTCTTGTGCTGGCTCTGGTCTACAGATAATTTAAATCTCAGCTGCAACTCTGTCCTTCCTGCTCTTTCCAGATGTATTTTCTGCTCTGTTTCTGTCTCTGACTCTGTCTCTGTCTCTGTCTCTGTCTGTCTCTGTCTCTCTCTCCCTCTGTCTCTCTCTCTTTCATTTACTCCCTCTCTCCTCTCTTAGACCTCTTTTTCTAGGTTCTGCATCTTCCCTGCTCCATCTTTCTCTCTCCTCTCCTTCTCTTCTCTTCTTTATGCAAACCATAATCCACCTTTGCAAAACAGACTCTTACATGACCCTTCTCTTTAAGAGGAAGAGGAGAAGTTCTGTGACCTTTCCTATTGTTTGTGCTTAGCTGGCAATTATTCCCCTGCTGATTGAGTTTGTGGATTAATAGGATCTTTGACTATTTCTGCCTAACAAGGCTTTTGTCAGAAAGAAGAGAACAGAAAAGAGAAGATATGACTAAAACTCAATCAAAATCAATTTTGATTCTTGTTAATGTTTCCTGAAAGTGTCATAGGGGACAAGCTGTAGATTATTGACCAACATCCAGGTTAGTTAATTAGGAGTGTCCTTTCATTCATCTGTATATCCTAGATCCCAGTTGGCATAAGAGACAAAATTCCATGATGGAAAATCCCATCTTAGCCCAAAACATTTAATTCTATACAGCGATCTTATAATAAATGATAGTTGTCATTTTATAGCACTTTTAAAGTATGCAAAACATTTGACACGCATTATTGTGAGCTAGCCAAGAGGTTAGGAACAGTTAGGCAGGTCTATGCTCGAATCTTGACTCAGACGTTTATTAGCTGTGTCTCCCTAGGCAAATCATTTAACTTCTTATCCTTGGTTTCACCATCCATAAAGTGGAGATAACAATAGTACCTACCTCTCAGGGTTGTTGTAAGGTTCAGGTGAAGTAACAGATGTACTTTGCTGATCTTAGAACATTATAGAAATATTAGTTATTACTTGTATTATTCAAGTCTTGCAACAACTCTATCAAATAAGTAGTTCATGTATGATACATGTTATCATTTTATAGATAAGGAAACTAAGGCTCAGAAGTTATATAGTTTTTTTACAGTCACAAAATTATTCCAGTAGCAGAAATGCAATTTGAAACCCAAAGGCACCAGTCATATCCAGTTATCTAGCCAAGATCCCAAAATGCTTCCTCATGTCATAATACACCGAGGCAAATAGATACAACTGTTATCTAGCAGTTTATAATTATATATGTAGTGCTGGAAGGGGCCTTTGAGACTATCTGGTCCAATTCCTCCATTTTACAGATGAAGAAACTGAGGCCTAGACAAGGTAAATGACTGTCAAAGTCACATAGGGAGTAAGTAGTAGAGGCAAATTCACTGACCCAGTCCCCTTTTCACTATAGAACACACATCCTTCTAGATTGCCATTTTTCAATGGAGACCCTAGGGAAATTACGTGACTTGGGTAAGATCACACAGGTAATTGTTGTAAGGGGTAGCATTTGAATTCAGATCTTTTGACTCTAGATTCTGTGCTCTTACTCCTGTAGTGTTACAGGACTGTCTAAATCATAATAAAAAGGTAGATCCATGGATACCCAAAAGGCATCCCAACAATGGAACAAATAAATATGGCTTTTTTTAAAGCCAGATCTGTGATTTCATTGATATGGTCAATCAATCAACAAGGATTTATTAATCTTTTATTATGTGCCATGCAGTGTGCTAAATGCTGGGGATACTAAGAAAGGGTGGAGTGGGACGGAAATCCCTTCCTTCAAAGAATTATATTCTAATGGAGGAAAACAACATGGAAAAATTTTATATATATATGTAAACATATATATATATATAAACATATATAGACACACACAGAGAGTAAAGGGAAGAGACTCTGAGAGGAAGGAGGACTGAACTTAGTCTGAAACAAAGCAAAGAAGACCAAGAGGTAGGAGTGAAGGGGGCCAAACCTCATGCTTGTGGAGAATAGAGGGCACAAAGGTGCTAAGATGGGAGAAGCCATGCTATGTTTGAGGAACTGCAGAAAGGTCCCTGTGGCAGTATCCTAGAATGTGCTGAGGGAAGATGAAGTATAAGAAGCCTGGAAAGGCAGAAAGGGACTAGGTCAGGAAGAGCTTTAAATACCAAAAGGGATTTTATAGATCCTGGGACTAATAGGGAGCTAGTGGGGCTTACTGTGTAGGGAGATGCCATGACCTATCCTCTGGAAAAGTCATCTTGAGGGGCAGCTAGGTAGCTCAGTGCATAGAAAGACAGACCTAGAGATAGGAGGTCCTGGGTTCAAATGTGGCCTCAGACTCTTCCTAACCATGACCCAGGGTAAATCACTTTAACCCCATTTTGCTAGCCCTTTACTGATCCTTGCCCTTGAGCCAATACTTAACATGGATTGTTTGTTTGATAAATTTGATAAATTACTGCAGTGGGAGGAGGGAAAAATAGCATCACCAAAATCTACAGAGGAGAGAACATGCGTAGATAACTCCTGGTGAAGAAACACTCTCTACCAATTCAACTCAACACTTTCTCTGGAATCACTAGTCTGAGAGGGTCACACAGCAAGGATGTGTCAGAAGCAGAATTCGAAACCACTTCTCTTCTTCCAGTCCAGTTTCTTTTCAGTGCCCTTTGCAAGCTTCAGAGATTTCTATATAATATTTGCTTTTTGTAAGTACAGTATTTATATTTCAAGGTAAGGGGGAATGTGACAAATTTCACCTCACCATTTTGTTTTTAGTCAAAAAAGGCTTCATGGAGGAGGTGGACCTATTAGGAATTCATGGCTATAAGGCTTCCTTCCCTTCTCCTCTCCAGCATATTTGCTAGACAAATGTCATGGGTAATATTTAGTGGTGCTCTTGCCCAAGAAATGGATTCTGGGACGTTTTCTGATGCCAATGTTAGAAATATCATGATAGATAGGGATTTTATTATTGAAGCCAGACATTTTGAACTGAATCCAAAAGCAGTCCTCCTGACTTTTGTGGGCTACAGAGGATGAGTACATGGTTACAAACACTTTCTACATTTCTCTAAGATTATATTTTTCTACAATTGAACTTTTTTTCTGTTTTATTTTTCCAGCGTAGATGATGACTAGTGACTAAATTCTTTCTTCTCTCAGGAGGTTACTCTATTTTATTGCCTTCCCAAGCTGCTATGATAAAAGTCTTTAGCTATGAAATTCTTGATTTTGTTCTCTGAAACAAACAAACAAACAAACAAACAAACAAACAAACAAACAAACATACAAAAACCTGATGACTGTTAGCCTGGAGTTGGCTACAAAACCTGCTTTAGTGAAAACAAGGTAGGAACAGAAACTCAGCAACCCTAAGAAATCTCCCAAAGAATACCATTGGAATCCTTGCTTGATGGAAGTGTAGCCTTTTTGTGAATCATGGCCACAGTTATCCAAGAACTAAATTGTTCCCATAAAGAAAAGAATCAAAGAATTCTGGAGTTGAAGGAGACCTCAAGGGCCAACTTGTCCAACTCATTACCAGAAAGAAATCTCCATTATAGCACAACTGTAATGTATTGGTCATCTAACCCCTGTTCAAAGAAGCTGAGGGAATAATTACTGTCTCCTGAAGTATTCATTTCACTTTAAATTTTTTCCCTTTTTTTACATATTTTTATTTATAAACTTGACAATTGTCAATAAACACAAATATTCTAATCCAAAAAAATTTAAAAAGAGTTTTGTAAGAAACTATGAATTTTTTACCTAGAATTTGTTTAAAATATATGCCCATATATTATTTTATTATATACATATGTGTATGTGTGTGTGTTTGTGTGTGTGTGTGAAAATAGTCAGATACTTATAATTTCTGCTCTAGAGGCTGAGGATCCCTCAAATATAGGAGTTCTCAAATACAATAGGGCTAAGTCAATCAGATGTCCCCGTTAAGTCTGCACTGGTGTGGTGAAGTCCTGGGACCAAAGGGCCTACACTTCAGCTTATGTGAGACAGGAAGTTATAAAAAAAACCCAAACCATATTCAGTTTAATATGGCACTAACAAAGCTGCCTTTTCGTGCCACTTTTTGAAATATTTTTCTTCTATCTTTAAAAAATGCCTTAATTATGCTTTTTTTTTTTGGTACTTCTATCACTTCCCTCTAACTTTCCCTCACTATGAACCTGAAGCTTTCTCTTAAAGCAAGTATAGTCAAGCAAAACAAAGTCCATGAGTGAAAATGCCTTTTTCTGAATCACTTCTCTACCAAAAGAAGGCAGATATGATTAATCAGCAGTGTTTGAGAATCATGCCTGGCCACTGAGCTGATCAGAGTTATGAAATCTTTCAAAGTTGTTTTCCTTTGTATTATTGTGATCATTGCGGAATTCTTCTGATTCTGCTCATTTCACTTGCCATATATTCATATGAGTCTTCCGAAGTTTCTCTGAATTCTTCATTGTCATTTCTTACAGGGCAATATTCCATTATATCATTTATATTTATTATTCCTTTATAGTTATTCCATTATGTCTTTATACCTCAATTTTTTCAGCCATTCCTTAGTTGATGCTAAACGCTTTGTTTATAATTCTTTACTGTAACAAAAACTACTACAGCTATAAACCATTTTGCAAACATAGGTCCCTTTACTTTGTCTTTGACTTCTTTGGGTGTTTGTGCTTAGTAATGATATCTCTGAATCAGAGGGTATTTATGCCCACTATGCATGTCTCCTTTGCCTTTTCTCCTTTGAGTTTTAATTTCTCCAAGGTCACAGAGTTCCAAGTTTCATGGCCATATAACAGTACTAGAAAAAAATGTTGGTAATATACTGGGCTTTTATTATTTATTCATCTGTTTATTTATTATTATTCATAAACATTTTGTGAGTTTCAAAATATTATTCAGTGTTTTCTGTAACTTCAGTTCTTGTGTCCCATTTCATTGTTGATCTATAGCAGTGGTTCCCAAACTTTTTTGACCTACCACCCCCTTTCTAGAAAAAATATTACTTGGCCCCCTGGAAATTAATTTTTTTTAAATTTTAATAGCAATTAATAGGAAAGATAAATACACCTGTGGCCATCACCGCTACCCTGGATTGCTGCAGCACCCACCAGGGGGCGGTGGCACCCACTTTGGGAATCACTGATCTATAGTGTGTCTAAGATATATAGCCTTATATCAGAACCATAACTAGCTCTAACTAGTTATAAGTAAAATTCATCTGAGTGTTGGAGTTGAGGAGGAAGGGTATAATTCAGAACATAGTTCTGCTATGAGTACAGTCATGTTAGAAGAGGACTATCCTTTGGATCAGAGAGTCTAGTCTTTGTAGCTGCGTGGGTCAGGAGGGAAAGTAGGTGTTAGGAGAGGTGAGTGGGGTGCAAAATCCTGCTAGGGTATCAAGAAGTGAAACTTGGGGATATATACTGCTAACTAGAGAAAGTTTATCTTTCCCTTAGGAGGGAAGTATTCTCCCCTAAGTACTGTTGCCTTGAACTAAAGTTCTACCCTATACTTGTTATATCTTCCTATGAATTCAGATGCTATCTCTATGCTAATGATTTTTAGATCTATTAGCCCTTTTCTAATCTCTCTGATGACCTCCAATCTTGCGTCTCCAAGTGTCTTTAAGATATTTTGAATTGGATGTCTAGAAGACATCTTAAACTCATCACGCCTAAAATGAAACTTATTATCTTTCCTCCTTCCCCTATTCCCACCCAACTTCCATATCACAGTTGAGGGCAACATCATCCTCCTAATCATCCTAATCCCTCAGGTTCACAATTTAAGAGTCATCCTGGATTCCTCACTATCTCCCCACTCCCGTCATGTCCAATCCCTGCCATCTCACCTTTCGAGCATCTCTCAAATATGCCCCTCTCTTTCTTCTGACACCACTAACCATTCTGGAATAGGCCCTCATCAACTCATTCCTGGGCTATTGCAATAGCTTGCTGGTGAGTCTACCTCCCTCAAGTTTTTCCATCCTCCAATCCTTCATTCATTCGGTCATTTAAGTGATTTTTCTAAAGTGTGTGTTCAACCATGTCACACACACATCCCCAACCCTCTAACACTCAATAAATGACAATGGCTCCCTATTATCTCCAGGATCAAATACAAAATCCTTTGGAATTCAAAGCCATTCATAATTTAGCCTTCCCCTTTCATCTTATACTTTACTCCCTGTATTCTTCATGCCCTCTTATATCCGTAGTCTCCTTGCTGTTCTATGAACAAGACTCTCCATCTCTCAGCTCTGTTCATTTTCTCTGGCTGTCCCCCATTCCTGGGATTTTCTCCCTCCTCTTCTCTGCCTACTGGCTTTACTAGCTTCCTTTAAGTTCCATCTAAAATCCAGTCTTCCATAGTAAGACTTTTTCGACCCTTTTTAATTCTAGTGTCCTTTCTCTGTTAATTATTTCTTATTTATCCTGGTTTATATAGAACTGGTTATACATATGTGTTTGCTTATTAGCTCCCCCATTAGCCTGTGAGCTACCCGAAGGCAGGAGTTGTCTTTTACTTCTTTCTGTATCCTCAGAACTTAGGCACAGTGCATGGCATATAATTGGAATTTAATAAATGTCTATTGAATGACTAATATCAAACTTGGGAAGTACTATATTCCCCATCCCCCTCAGGGTCCGAGTTAAAACCTTAGTCCTAGAGAAATTGAAATCCTTTATTCTGTCCTGAATAATCTCCCTACCTTCTCTTGGGTAACTATGGTCAGCCCTGCCTGATATTATCAGACTAGATATGAATGCAGTGTACTCTCCCATGAATCACTCTAGTAAGAGTTTGCATTTTATAGCCACAACAGCCAGAAATGCCTTTGCTGTTACTTAGGCAGTGAGAGAGGGTAACCTTCAGCTCAAATGTTAAAAATCAAAATGGCTAATAGAATGGACCTTTCGGGTCCAGGACAGAGATGTGAATGATATTTGAAGGGAGATTGACAGAAACAAGTTCTCCTGGGTCATTTCCTATTTATACAGAAATATGGAGAGTATGATGAGAATAAAAGGGGTCAAAAGAAATAAGGTTCTACTTTGTTATTAAGAAGAGAAAGTATGAACAAGTTTACCATAGAGATTCGAGATCACAGAGTGTCAGCATGTCAGAGAAGCAAGAGTAATTCTTGTCTGGAAGGTGTGAAGCCATGATACAAATCAAAAGTATTTCATCATAACAATTTTCCTCTTTCAATAAAATGAAGACGTATGGTATTATGTCAGTCTATTGAATTGACAAAAGGACTGGGTTGGGTCACAGAAGACAGGACAGTAGAAAGAGGGCTGGATTTGGAATTGGAGGACCTGGGTTCAAATCTCAGCCCTGGAATTTCTTATGTCTGTGACCTTGAGTGAGTCAATGGAATCTTTTTGGTCCTCTTTTTCCTCTTCTATGAAAGGAGGGGTTGGACTACATAGTCATTAAGAATGGATATCAAAAAACACATCTATGTATTTATAAATAATTTCCTCTTTTTTCCTCTCTGTCTCTCTTTCTTTCTTTCTGTCTGTCTGTCTCTCTTTCTCTGTCTCTCTCTGTTTCTCTCTCTGTCAAACACACACACACATACAACTAATTCAAGCAACAAAGTCTGCATTATCATTTACTTCTTTTTTAAAAGACTAAGATCTCTCTATCCAGGCTAAAGGTTGTAGGGAAAATACATTATTAATAGCTTTACAAATACTTTCTAAATTAGCTTTACTATTTAACCCAGAGTGTGAAGTGGGTGTCATGCTGAATTTCCATGGGAAGTCAGAGATGGCTGCAAGGAATGCTTGGACCTCAACTGATGTCTTGTTTTTGGTCCACCTAGGACTTGGGTCCATTCAAAAAGTTTGGGTTTTGGGTGTCTCCAACCGTTTTTGGATTTGCTCAAATTTTATTGAATGTTTATACTTACCTTTTACACATACCAAACAATCTTTTCTACATGCTGTTTGAGTGTAAGGAGGGGAATCATGCCTCTTTCTGGCTCTCCCTTCTGCTGAAATGCCATAATAAAATTCCTTCTAAAACTTTTCTAGGTTTTGAAGTTTGTTCTTAACTAGCAAAGTATAGAGACCATCCATAGCCTAATCCTATTATTGACATGGTATTCTTAATGTCTTCTGTTTCCGAAATGGACCAGTTTGTCTCAACTAAGAAGACCTGAGGACCCTCTGCTACTGTACATTCACCAGATTGAGCCAGACTTAGTTCAGACACTGACAGATCTCCAGAGCTCAAATGATCTTCCAGCCTCATCAGACTCTTCAGTAGTAATTAGAGGTATTTTCTGGTTATCATTTACTGCCCTTCCAAACAAAAATGCCCTTTTTCAGGATGGAAGATTACATTTAGGGAAGCCAAAGAGTTTTGTTGTTGGCTAGATTGTTAAACACTACTAATTTTATAGCTAGATTATGTCCATAATAAAGGAAGGAGCTTAAATAAAGGATCTGAGGTGTAGAGATTAAAATTAATATGAAAAGGCTAAGTATTATATTTTATAAAGTTTTATGAATAATAAATTAACATAAAAAACTAGAGTTAAAAGGTGCAAACTAACTCAGCCCTTTCTTGAAAGAAGAGAGAAAGAGAGAGGTGGAATCTCAGAACTTATACCAATGTAACCATGCAATGTGGTGGAGAGATTAAAAGGAATTTTGGGAAATACTAAGGGACTTCTGGGGGATGAAGTCCAAAGGTTTAAAATCCCCATTTATACAAAGGTGAGACCAGGGGCAGCTAGGTAGCACAATGGATAGAGCTACAGACCTGGAATCAGAAAGACCTGAATTCAAGTACAGTCTCAGACACTTAGTTGCTATGTGACCCTGGGCAAGTCACATAACCCAGTTTGCCTCAGTTTCCTCATCCGTAAGTGACCTGAAAAAGAAAATAGTCAACCACTCCAGTATCTCTGTCAAGAAAACCTCAAATGGAGCCATGAAAAGTCAGGCATGACTGAAACAATTGAACAACAACAAAAGTGAGACCAATGCATTTGCTGGCTTCATGTTTTATCTTTGAACCTAGGATGATTTGTACGAAAATTAGGAGCATATTGGGGACTAAGGGAAGCCTCTTTGGTTCAGTTCTGCTTTCATTATATGGAATGGTGTCAATGAAATTATTTGAGGTAAAAATGACTGACAAGTTGGAAATAAGCATCAGCTAAGCAGTGTAGTGTATAGAGTGCTGGGCCTGGAGTCAGAAAGACCTGAATTTAAATACAGACTCAAGACACTTTTATTAGCGATGTGACCCTAGGCGGATCATTTAACTGTTTCAGTTTCCTTAAATCTAAAACGGGGATAAAAATAGGACGTACCTCCCAGGGTTGTTGTGGGGACATGTGCTAAGTTATTAATTAATGAAAAATTAAACTATGAAGCATCCAGGTAGCCACATCTTGCAAGCAGTTTACAATATGGAAGTGCAGCTCCTGAGAGGGATAAGGATCCATTATGAAGGTTTGGGAGTCATTTGCAAAGGCACAACTGAATACATCAGAGCCAATGAGATCAGCTGCAGAGCAAATAGATAAAGAAAAGAGGGTTCAAGGATAGATCCCTGAACGTATGTTCAAGCACAACTTGGGTGGTGAACCCACAAATGAGACTGAGGAATGGTCAGACATGTAGATGAACCAAGAGAGAGAAGTATCATTAAAACCACTGGAAGAGAGAGTATCTAGAAGGAAGTAGTTGATAGTGTAAAAGTAACAAGAAACTCTGGTCAAGTAGAATGAAGACTGGGAAAAGATCATTGGATTTAGCAATTAAGAGAGATTGTCAGTTTTCTTAGAGAAAGCAGAATCAGCCAAGTGATGGAGTTAGAAGCCAAATTCAAAGGGTATAGAACTGAGGTGTGGAAGCAGAGGCAGTTTTTTTCCTAGTACATGGGAGGAGAAACAGAAGACATGGCAGGAACAAATTAGGGGCAAAATCTCTATAATACATATAGAGAAAAGACTAGAAACAGGAAGGAGTTAACTAAAGGGGCAAGCTCCAAGAGAAGAGGTTTTGGGCATCATGAAGAAATAGGATCACCTGGGCAAGGAGGAGGGTTTCTCTTCATCAGAGATTGGAAAATAAGAAGGGAAAATTAGATATGATGTTGGGGAATTTGAGGGGTAAAACTGAAAAGAAATGGGAATTCCTTACAAATGGTTTCTATTTTCTGAGTTATTTATGAAGTAAGGCCCTTTGCTGGAAGGGAGAGAAAGGATTTGGAAAAGATGCTCTGGTGAATATGGAAGGGCCTACCTGAGATTTAATAATATTCATTTGTAAAAGACTGTCAACATAGACCTGTGACTTCCCTCAGCAAGATTAAGCAACATGAGAGTAGTTAAGGAAAGGACTAATGCTGAGGATAACACAGGTTTGGGCTACTGGAAGACAGTGGCAATAGGGAAAGATGGTAATGGATTTGAGGGTAGAGGATAGTTTAAAGCTGATCGGGTTAACTAAAGAGCAGCATTTTTTAAAAGAGAGATATGAGACTAGAATAGGGTTGATAAATGGAGAGAGGAAGAAATAACTAGAGGTAATGACAAAGAGGGAATGATAGAAGGGGAAGAAGTGTGTTCTGAGAGAAGTTCAAGATTCTGGATCATAAAAGTTGAACAGTTATAGATAATGGTGAGATCAAAGGTATTATCATTCCTGTGTGGTTAATTTGGGGCCAAGGCATAGATAATGGAAGCTGAAAAGGCTGATATCAGAACTGGGAAGCCAGGATTTGTTTTTGAGGGATATGGGCAGTGAAAAAGATTGTCAAGCAAAGTCCTGAGAAAAGGGAGAGAATCATTTTGGGGTTGGTAGAGAATAATAGCCAGGATCTGGATTTGGTGATGTGGAAAAGATAATGGAGACACCAGGGATGTTTCAATAAATCTAAATAATTGTGGGTACACACACTGGGATGTAGGAGAGACTAGACCAGGTTGGGGAGACCAGAGGTCACAGCCAAGCTGCTGCTAACTGACAAAAATGGCTGTTGATCAACTGTCACCACTGGGCTAGAGGCTTTGAATCCAACAGGCAAGGTAAAAAGTTTTAGCAGGGTTTAATTATATTTAACTATTTTAAAGGTGGGAAAGGGATTTCTATACTCATAACCTAAAGGGTAAAACCACAGGGGCAAGGGGAGGACTTCTCTACACTAATCTTAGTGACCTAAGCAGACAGGGCCAAGGGAGCAGTGCAGGAGTCACAGAGAGGGCTGCATCAAACCTGGTGCCAGCCAGACTTGATCAGCACTGCTAAAAGCTGAGGGTGGCTTTGGGGTTTCTCACTGTAATCCACTGATGATCTCAGGATGTCAAAAACCAAAGTGGTCCAGGGTATCCAAATAGAGCGAGTGTGCTTGAGATGCTGTCCACCAGATCCCAAACTTCTCCTCTTCCCTTGGTCCTTCTCTGTAGGTCTTATCCTCTTTCTGGAAAGCCACCACCACTCAGGATCCCAGGGAAATCAGGGCGCAGGGTGTCCTTTACTCTGAGATCTCCCAGGGCTCACAACAGTTTGTGTCAACCCCTAATGGAGTCTCTCTCAGGGCACAAGGCATCTACTTCCTGCTCCTTCATTCCATCTTGGAGTGCTCCAGCCTTCCTGCTAGGTTCACCCTTAATACTTCATTACTAACTAATCTTCCTCACAACAGTGATATAGAAGTATGGACTAAATCACAAAGGAGTGTTAGTTCAATGATGTTGGAGAAGGAAGGTATAGAAATGGTAGTGAGGAACATAGGACATGTCTACTTTTTCCAGCCCAGTGTGTGTTTATGGAGGAAAGGGGAGGGAGAGCTTACAGTTAGGGACTAGTGTATGAAAGAAGCTTCATCTAGTCTTGGAGATGGTGGGGAGGGATGCAATGTCTTCATGTGTGTATGTGTTTGGGGGGAGGTGATATTAGGGTTCTTTGGGTGTATGAAGATTGATTGAAATGAATAAGGATAAAGGAGCAGGCAGTGCTGGCAGAGGAAGGCCGTTTTCATTTGAGCAGACTTCAAATCTGAATCCCAAAGATTCAGAGATGAGGAGAAATTATTTAGCAATATGAGTGGTAGCTGCACCCCAGGCGCCAGCTCTAATGTTGATTTTCTTGCCCTCCCAGGTGGCCAAGGCTCTGATCCAGGGCTGGGTTCCAGATAGTTGAGAGGTAAGAGAGCTGATGTCTGGGAGTTCAATGTGAATGGGGGCAGGGTTGATTACTCAACCCACTCCCCCTATCAGCAATGGCAACTTTGCCTGAGGCCCCATTTCAGATGTTGACTATTTCATGTTATGTAAAAATGACTGGCATTGTAGTCATTAATAAAAACATTAAGCAGAATGGAGGCCAGAACATAAGCTGGTACAAGCTGGCTCCAGTATACTCTGTGTGTGTGTGTGTGTGTGTGTGTGTGTGTGTGTGTATCTGTCTCTGTCTGTCTGTCCTGTCTGTCCTGTCTGTCTGTCTTTCTGTCACAGAAGTGAAATTGGTGTGTATGGCCATCCCTTCTTTTTACTTTCCATTGTCACTGTGGTCACCTTCCATACCAACTGCCCAAAGTAGCAGTTCTGTTCTTTCATTTTTCCTCTTGCCCACCACCTTAGCTAAAGGCATAAATTCAACAAATCCCAAGGATTTCTGTGGTTGGATCTAATGAATTACAAAAGAATTGGAATAGCTCTAGGGACCGTGAGCTAAGCAAGCAGATTGACTCTTCTCTGTAAGGGGCAAGACTGGGGAAGATTGGCAGATAGCAGTAGTGGACAGTAAAAGAGCCACAGGGACCAGCCAAGCTATGAAAGATCAGCAGATGGCAGTGTGATAGAGAGAATACCCCAGCAGGGCAGTTTAGTAATGCAATCCAACAGCCTACTGCAGACAGATGGCAACAAGTAGGGAGTAGTGGAGGGTTAAAAACGTCCTAGAAGTATATTTTGGGCTGGCTATGCATATTCCCTTCACATGTGTTGCTCTCATTTATGTGTCCTCTCCACATGTGTTTCTTACATGCATAACCTCTTCCATACAAATTCCTTGACCACAAGTATTTTCCATGTGAATTTCTTCTCCCATCAATGATGTGAAAGTCTGTGAGAAAGTGTACCCCTCTGTACATATGAGGAATTTTCTATGTCAATGTCATTTTACTATCTGCTTAATAAAATGTATTTTGCTTTGAATTAATGTGTTTTCTTGTTTTCCTTTTGGTCTTATAAAAGAATGGTATTGAGTAGAGGCTGACCCAAAATATGCCTTGAATCTTAGTTTTTTTTCCCCCAGGTGATCCCTGGGACTATAGCCCAACCTCTGTAAGTTTCTTTCTAAATCTGAACTGATTAACAAGTCTCTTTTTTTGACATTTGAATCATTTGAATTTTTGTTGTAAGAATTTCAACCTAGTGGACCTCCCATCTTTCATGAGGCAATATTTTATGTTATGGGATAATGCCTTAGCCTTTTTCTCAACTTTCTTAAAATATCAGATTATGCCCAGCACAGCCTTCCATATCTATCATGAATTCTAAGATGATGTAGTCATATCCTCCTAAGGTTCCCATAATTTTCTCTTCACCAGCCACTTCCTCTTCACTGGTCAGAATTGTATCCAGAATAGTATTTCCCCTGCTGTTCTCCAACCTGGTTTTAAATACTAGCTGTGTGACTTGGTTAAATGAACAAATGACATGCCCTTTTCCCCTCTCTTAGAATAGTCGTCCACCTCCTCACGTTTAAAATGTCAAGTCCACTTTGTTTATTTCCTACACTCTTTATATAGAGAGACATATAAAGCCATTATTTCATTGTCAGGAAGTAGACGACTTGCAGTGATTAATGAAAATACATACGTAACTCTAGGAATTATGTTGTGTGACATTATGTTGAGATGAAGAAGGGTGACAGATAATGACAATTCCAAAGATATGGGTTGGGGGGGTCTGTGCTCAGTCTAGAAAACCAAGAATTGCAGAGTGTGAATTTATCAGTGTGTCTCCTGGAAAGTACTCTGCACCCAGTCTGCTTGGCAGATTGATTCCCTTAGTAGGCATTAATCTACCCTTAACTTATAAGAGAAGGTATTAGTAGATTTAGTGCTGGGCATGGATTTGGGAAGATCTGGAATACTATCCTATCTTTGAGACTTAGCCATGGTGTGATCACGAGGAATTCTTTTAACTTTCTCAACCTTAGTTCCCTATCTGTAAAATAACATCTGCAGAACTCAATTCACAGAGTTTACATGAGGAAAAATAATATAAAGTTCTTTACAAATCTTAAAATGTTGTCTAAATATCAATTATTATCATAGGATAAGTGATTTGGAGCTGGAGTGATTTTAGAAGCCTTCTTTGTCTAACCCTCTCATTTTGCTGATAAAGGAACTGAAGCTTAGAGAATTAAGCTACTTAACCTCAGGCAATAGAAGTAGGGAGGTGAGAGAAACAGGATTTGAACCCAGATCATCTGAGTCTGATCCAGCACTCTTCACAATGCTATTCTAAAAGTATCTCTAACATAATATGCCTTGATTTTTCTAGCAAATTTTTGATGTTATTATTTTTTTTCAAGAATGCTTTCCCAAAGAGAGGAAAATGAACAGACCAGTAAATGAGAATATCTGATCTCCTTGGCAGGCATATTTCTCCATTTAAATTAATACAGGGGTTTACTGGCCAATCTCTTATGAATTGGGTGAGCAGGAATCAATTCACCAGTCTAATTGCCTCTGCCTGAGCTGATGGGATCAAGCTTCTAAACTTGCAAAGCTGAGACTTGTAACGACTTCTAAGGGCATAGTAAGTACTCTGGAAGGCCCAGCTTGAAACAGCCTGCCAACCTCATCCCAGTGGGCAATGGATCTGAGTCAGAAACAGCTCCTGTATTGATACCAATTTGCATTATGTGTTGAATATTTTTGCCACTCTTTTTTTTTTAAAGCTAGACACACACTTATTCACTCGATGGTTTTATTTATTAACCCGTTTCCTAAGGAGGCTTCTTAGTGAAGGTCAAAATTCATAGAAAAAAAGAGCTAATATAAAAAGGAACAAACAATCTGATCATACCTTTCTGTTTGCTCTCATTGAAACTAAGGGCCAAATGTCAAAGTAAAGTAGCTCTCAGAAACTGGTCACTTCATTGTATGTTGCTGCAAATCTAACAAAGGATTTTCTGGCCCCCTTTGCTGGCATGTACAAAGAAAAAGAAATCATCTTCCTTAAGGCCACCATCAAAAAACAGAACTTGCCCCTGAGACATAAGCTTTCTTTACCTATGTACCACCTCCTGCTGCTGCCACCGCCTTTAGGATGGAGCTCTCCATCACCATGCCCCTGTCATTCTGCCTTAGACTGAGCTGTCATCACCTCCCAGTCCTGTGTCTGCTCAGGATTTGGACAGATAGTCCCAGTCGTGCACATGGGAATACTGATGATTGGGCAGGTCTTGCCAGTGAAGCATTCTTAGACTCATGGCCTGATATCTTGCTGTGAGCTTCTGGGAAAAGAAGCAGTAGGTTCTGGAAGGCAGCCATCAGAAATAGGGATCAAGGCTGTCTTTTCCAGCAAAGGCCTTGAAGAGATGGTAAATCAGAGGCAAACTGATAAAGCATGGCATGCTTTTCAAATGTTACCATACTGCCTCCTAACTGTATAGAAAGGACTTTTATATAGTGGACAGAGTACATGGCGACAAGATCGTGTTTGAATTTCAGCCCTGACAGTTACTGGCTACATATCTGTCGGCAAGTCACTTAATATCATAACTTTGGTTTCTTCATGAAAAAAAAAGGGGGTGATGATACTTCTATTACTTACCTTACAGGATTTATGTGGTAACCTTTTTACTAGGATTATTCTTGTAAGCCTGTCCATAGTTGTCATTGTCATCATCATTATCATCTTTAGTCATAGTTTAAAGCAATGGTATGCTATTGTAGAAAGAATAAGAGGGGCAGCAAGGTGACTCAGTGGATAGAGATCCAAGCCTAGAGATGGGAGGTCCTGGATTCAGATTTGACTTCCCTACTTCCTAGTTGTTTGACCCTGGGCAAGTCACTTAACCCCAGTTGCTTAGTCCTTACTGCCCTCTTGCTTGAGAACTGATACATAGTATTTATTCCAAGACAGAAGGTAAGGGTTAAAAAAAAAAAAGAAAAAAAAGAATATGAGAATGGGGGTCAAAAGACTAAGTTTGAGTTTGGGCTTTGACACAACTTAGGTAAGTCAGTTTCTTCTTCAGTAAAATAGAGAAGATACTATTTGTTTTATCTGCTTTATAGACTTATTGTGAAAATCAAACAAGACCTTATATTTATAGCAAAATATGCCTGCATAGATAATAATTGCTATTCACCATTTAGGATATCAGTTCATTGTGAGTAGGGATTATTTTATTTTTGTACTTTTATCTCCATCCCCAGCAAAGTGCTTGGCATATGATAGCAACTTAATAAGTACTTGATTGATGTTGGAATATGAAGGAAAATGACATACAGTGTTTGGAGTCTATGAATTATAATTATGGAATCTTAGAGTTGGAAGAGAACTTAGAGGTGATTTAGTTTAAGCTATTATCCAATGCAGGAATCTTCCTACAGCATTCCTCCTGGAGGGTCATCTGTCTTTTGCTTCATTACTTCCAGTGACCAGAAATTTACCATTTCCCTGCCAACTTTTTATTAAAACACTCTTCCTTATGTTGGGATCAAATTTGACTTTGATTCTGATCCAGTCTTAAAGAGAATCTAAAATAGCACTCACCCTTCTTTCCCATAAAAACCTTCAAATATTTTAATTTACTTCAATTCTGTAAGTATTTTGGGTTGGGCTTATGCTGGTGAAATATAAAACTTGGCTGTCCCAGATCTCTTATTGTGTTTACATTTTAGTAATCAATCAATCAACATTTATTAAGTGCCTTATATGTGCCAGGTACTGTGTTAAGTATTAGGAATTCAAAAAGATGCAAAAGACCATCCCTGTCCTCAAGGAGTTCATAATCAGATGGGAGAGACAACACACATACAAACAAATAAGTACAAAGGAGGCTATAATTAGGATAAATAAGAAATCATTAACAGAGGGAAAGTACTAGAGTGAAGAGGGGTTAAGAAAGGCTTCCTCTAAAAGATTAGATTGTAGCTGGGACTTAAAGGAAACTAGAGAAGTAAGCAGGAAGAGTTGAGAAGGGAGAGCCAGTGAAAAGACATCTATAGATAGCTTAATACAAAGTAATTTAGAAATCATGCATCATCATTTAGATGCCATGCAAAGTGCCAAGTGAGAAGGAAGGTCATTGCTTATTAAGAGGATCAGAGCATTCTCAGGAGGACGTTGTAGGTTTAGGACCCAGAAAGAGTAAAATTATAGGAGTAGAAAAGTTCAGAGCTCATTTAGGAAACAGAGTTGGCCCAAGTGTTTTGAGGGTGAATAGTAGAAGATGAAGTCGGAAACACTGTGTGATGCCAGATTTTGGAAGGTTTTTGAAGCCTGGGAAAAGTGCCTGGGACATTACTCCCTAAGCAAAAAGGAACAAAGGAAGATTTTTGAGCATTAAAGTCATTTAATCAGATCTGTGTATAAGGAAAGAAGTTATATTTAAAATTCATGTCTAACCCGATTGTACAGTGTCTAGAACTTAGAGTAATAAATGTTTATTGACTAATTAATTGTTAATTGTAGGATACAAGGAGATGTAAGAGGACTTATAAATGTTTATTTTATTTTTGTCAGACTATGTACCAATTTCCTATTAATAGGGGCAAACAACTGTGACACTGTACATATTAAAAGCAGTCTCAAGACTTGAATTCAAATACTGACTCTGCCACTTCCTACTTGTGTGACTTTGAGGAAATCACTTCACTTTTCCACATTCTGGTTTTTTCATTTATATAATGAAAGTGTTGGACCAGATGACCACTAAGCTCTAGATCAGTGATTTCCAAAGTGGGCGCCACTGCCCCCTGGTGGGTGCTGCAGTGATCCAGGGAGGCGGTGATGGTCACAGGTGCATTTCGGGGCGGTAAATAACTGTAAGAGGGCAGTGATAGTATGTGACAGGGGGCGCTAAGTAATATTTTTTCTGGAAAGGGGGCGGTAGGCCAAAAAAGTTTGGGAATCACTGCTCTAGATCTATAGGCTACTAAACAATTGAAATCCACTTCAAATAACAGAGTTGACTATTAGAAAATTTGAATTGTTTTCCATTTTGTTTTAAAACAACACAACAAGTTAAACTTGAATTGGATGCATTTTAGCCATTTAACCAAACAAGTCATTTTTTTCCCCTTAAATTATAGTCCCAAAGAACAAAATATAACATGCCAAGCAGGAGAGTTAAAACAGAGAAATCTGGTCAACAAAATTTATTTTTACCTTGATTTGGATTTACTGGGAATTGGGGGGCATATCATATTTATTTAGGGATCATATTATCCCCTTGCCAAAACATCTGAATTTTGCTATATGTGGTTGTAATAGTCATGGTTATTCTGCTGGCTTATCCTTTAGCAAAATAACTTTATAAAAAGGACCCACCATGTGCATGTATATATATGTATATATACACATATATATATATATATGCATACATACACACATACATATATCTACATGTGCACACACAGATATACGTATATTTTAAGTTTATAGCACACAATTTTCATTAAGGCTTTTCTTAAATGTTAGTTGGTGTTTAACCTAACCAAGTGGTTACGTAACCACTGTTTGGTCAGCCATTCCAGAAATGGATGTATTTTGGGGCATGTGATATTAGGCTGAGATTTTATCCTGTTTGGTCTGGAGAGGTCAGTCTCAGGCCAGGAGAGCACTCTGGCATCCTTAGCCAGCAGGTGGGGCAGTTGCAGCATCCCTCATGTAGCTTAGCCCGAGTGTCTAAGTGAGGGAATACCACTTGGGTTGGTGTGATGGATAGGGGATAGATGGAAATAAAGTGGCAAATGATTAGGTGTGTGTGTGTGTGTGTGTGTGTGTGTGTGTGTGTGTGTGTGTGTGTGCGTGTGTGTGTGTGTACATGTGAACACACAAGTGCGTGCATATATGTCATAGGTTCTGTAACTAAGGAGAGCTGTGAATGAGGTAGGGGCCGAGGATATATTAGGGCAGAATCCTTGTAGAAAGTTTTTGGATTCAAAACTGGACTTCAAAGCCAAAGATTCAAAACCATCCTCTCAACTTCCAGTTCTTTGCAACCACAAAGAGAGCTGCTATAAATGGTTTAGAATATATAGGTTCTTTTCCTTTTTCTCTGATCACCTTAAGAAATAAACCTAATAGTGATACTGATGGGTCAAAAGGTAGACACAGTTTTATAGATGTGGCATTTATAACTGTGACAGTGGCATTTTTAAGCCTAGTAGGATACCATTTTAGAACCTTAACAGAGGGACATGACTTTGACTCTCAGGGGAGGAGCCTTAAAAAAGGCCTATATGGTCATGTGTTGGGGAGAGGTGTACTCAGCAAGAAAATGTTGCTCTTAATCTGAAAGGTGAAAAATAGATGGCACAAGAAATGACAAATAAACTGATCCAAAATACTCTGGTTGGGAAATTTGGAGATATCCCATCTGAGCATCTGGTCTTCTATGGACTCTGGGCCACAAGTCTGTCTCCTTTCCACTTCATCTTATGCATTGCTGCCAAGATAATTTTCCTTAAAATGTAACTCTGACCATGTAACTCCCCTACTCAATGAACTCCAGAGGCTTCCTGCTGCCCTGAGGCAATATAAATTCTTCAGTTTGGCTTTTAAAGCCCTACATACATCACCTGCCTCCAACCTATCTTTCCAGCTTAATTGGAAATAAACTGCCCCTTTCCCCTCACTCTCTGATCTAGTCAAACTGGACTTCTTTCTGCTTCTCACACATAACACTCCGTGGCCTGTCTCCTTGTCTTTGCATTAATTATTCCCCATGCCTGGAAATCACTCCCTCTTTTCTTCTCGCTTGTAGAATCTTTCTCTTCCTTTAAGATATAGTTCAAGCATTCTCTTCTGTAAGAAACTTTCCCTAATTCCCCCAACTATTTGGGTCCTTTGTCCTACACTTTGTGGGTGTTCAGTCATTGTCAGGCATGTCTGACTCTCTGTAACCCCATTTGGAGTTTTCTTGGCAAAGATACTGGAGTGTTTTGCCACCGCCTCCTCCAGTTCATTTTATAGATAAGGAAACTGAGGCAAACCAGGTTAAGTAACTAGCCTTATTAGTAAGTATTTGAAGCCAGACTTGAACTCAGGAAGATGAATATTCCTGACTCCAGGTCAGGTCTGCACTTTATCCACTGTGCCACTTAGCTGCCCCTATCCCAAACTTCCTTGTGTTTAAATGCCTTGTATGTATTTGTATTTATAATTTTGTACAATGTATATATTTTGTACAGACATTTTATATTATTACATTTGTAGATATTGTATTTCTACTATATATTATTATATTATTGTTGTCTCTGACACTAGAATATGAGTGTGTCAGGAGTAGGGATTCTTTCATTCTTTTTACTTGTATCCCCAGACAGTGTCTGACACATAGTAAGTGCTTAATAAATGTTTGTTGATTGATCTTGGCCAAGCAGAGCTCTAGAGGGATAAAGTATGCTGACTACTGGTAGCTATCTCTCAGGGCTCTGTTTTGGGGCCTCCTTTCTCCTCCCTCTACTACATATTCTCTTTGGTTGACCTTATCAGCTCCCATAAGTTCACCTATTGCTTGGATGCAGATAGAACCTAGATCTATATATCACCTTTCTCCTGAGCTCCAGGCTCATACCTCCAACTTCCTGCTGTACAAATACAAATACTGTTTGGTCCTCAAACTCTATATGTCCCAAGTTAAACTCATTATCTGTCCCCTAAATCCATCCTTCCTTCTAACTTCTCTATTTCTGTCAATGACACTCTTTGTGTTCTTCTAGTCACCTGGATTCCCAACCTTGAGGTCTTTCTTGACTCTATGTTCTCACTCTCATCCAATTGATTGCCAAATCTGTCAACACTACCTCTATATCATCTCTTTTTCTCTTCCATTTTCTCCTCTGGGCCTTTGCTGTATAATAAATTTTCTAGGGGAAGGGCCAGTGGGTCTATAGAAAGATCTTGGTGTGGGGCAGAAAATGTAAGGGAATGATGCTTATAGTAAAACTTTGCTGCATGAAGGGTATCTGCCGAGGGAGGAAGAAAAGGCATTTAGGCAAGACTTTGAAATCCTTTAGTAGATCCTAGTCTACCATTAAGAGAATATGAAATGAATAGAAGGTCTCTTTTTTTCCAGTTAGGAGAAGACAATACAAAAATAAATTCAGTGGTAGAAAACATCTTTTTTTGCATAGGTCCATCCACTCTCCAGGTTCTTGTTGAGCAGTAGTCACAAAAAGGAGGCTCTTGTCAATTTAGAGTCAGGAAGTGAATTCATTCTAGGGCTAAGAAAGATACCCTCCATGTGACTCTGTCCATTTGGGACAGGTTCTCCCAGGGTCCGTCCCCATCCCTCTGATTTTGCAAGGCTTGTGTGATTCCATTGACTCTATGTGCTGACATTCAGCAAAAGCTCCTACCACCTACATCATCTCCCTTAAGAGCCGCAGTGTATTCTTGCCAACCTTACAAAACATGATGGGGAGATAAAGATTTATTATCCCTGTGTAGCACAGCCTTTGTGGCTTCAGAAATGTTGCTAATACTCCTTCCAAAGATCTCCTTTGTTTGCCTGAGGAACTCCCACCACCTTGCCTCTAACAAGCCAGCTTGTTCTCAGGAAGGAATCTAGATGAGTCCTGAGAGGAAGAAACCTCAGCAAACTTCACCAGCTTAGTGAGGAGGTGTGCCCATTTACAAAACAGCAAAGGGCTGCCAGGTAGTAGGTTGGGAAATATTTCTATGGCTGGGGTAGGAGAGAAAAAGAGGTTTTGTGGTCAGAAGGAAAATATACATAATGGAAATTAGGCCATTGCTTTAAATAATTGCACTCTTCTTCCTCTCCCTCTCTGATTTGATTTGTAATCTTGAGCTAATTACTTTTATTTTCAGAGCTTCAATTTTCCCATCTGTGAAAAAGAAGGAAGAGACTTTATAGGGCATCCTTATTCCATGGGAATTTTGTTTCAAATACTATATAAAACATCAATTGGTTCATACTGATCTTTCAGGAAAGTAGGATTCTTTTTTGTTTAAATAATAAAGGCAGGGGGAATAAAAATTCAAATGCTTTGATTTCTGTATGAAGCTGTCCTTCAACCCCTCTTGTGTGCTAAGGAGATAGGATATGTAAGATGATATCTAATAATAACTCACTTTTTAAATAGAACTTTCAGATTTGCACAATGCTTTCTTCTAAAGAGCCTTATAAAGTAGGGAATGAAAGTGTTCTTATGGATTCCCTCACCATCCCCAATGACTCCTCAGATCAGATATAGACGCTTAAGAAAATGGGATTTAAGGTTTTAAGAATTTAAGAAGCACATCTCATCTCACTCATTCCTACTCTCTCCTCCCATATCGCATCCCACCTGTCAATACCCTTTCTTTTCCCCCAGGGCCTCCAACACATTAGCTGGTCTTATTATATAAAATCTTAAGTGGTCAGAAAACATGCTTGATCTTGGCCTGTTGAACCCATTTACTTCAATTTCCCTAATATTTAGGTTTCCTTCGTAGAAGACAATTACAAAAGAATGAGAGTTAGTCCAATAAAAATGTCTGTGGGCCTCAAAGCTTGGGTAATAGCTAGGCTGACTGACAAGCACAGAGTGGAAGGTAAAAAATTAAACTCATTTGGCTCAGTGTACTCTTAAGTCCGAGTTGGTGCCAGGCAAACCCTTCAATTCAAAGCCTACATCATCACTTTAGGATTTATTTACATCTTCACAGAGTCCAGACTGGCCCAATATTATCCCTAAAAATTGTCTCATCTAGCCTTTCCTCCCCAGGATAGCTGCATTGGGCCACAAAATCCAGTTCAATCCAGGCCTGCTAAACAGCTAGACCAACCACTACCATAAGTTTGATCTTCAGGTAAGTGAAGTTGTCACAAACACTATGCCAGGTCATCCTGGGAAATTCCATTTTGAACTTATTCCAAGTCAAACCCAGGGCCTGGACTCTACTAGCCTTGATAAATTCAATTGAATTGAATTGAAGATAAATTGAATAGCAGTTGATTCACTGAATCGGGCTTCCTATGATTTCAGATCCCCTTTCTCCTTTCTTCCTTTTCCCCCTTAATTCCGCCTCCTACTGTATGAAAGCATAGGTTTTATTTGGTATATAGTTCAAAATCATCTTCACCATTCATCACTGTCTCCCTAAATGTCCACAGTGTGCTAGGTACTATAAAACTGAACTTAACATTTTAAACATAAAACTCTATCCTAAGAGTTTATAGTCAAATGAAACAAAGTAATCGGATGTTATTTTTTCTCTGTAAGCCTTTAGAATAAAATTCTATTCACTTGATAACTGGTTGGTATTTGATGATCTTTGACAAAGAAAGAGCCTATTCCCTACTCATCAAATTTCTTTGAAAACGAGCATAAATAACTTTTAAAAAACCCTTTCAGAATAGTGTTAAGGGCTAAGCAATGGGGGGAGGGGTGGTGGGTAACTTGCCCAGGATCACACAGCTAGGAATTGTCCACCAAGTTTCCCCCATAAATGATTTTTTTACAGTACCAATCATGGGTACCCACTGATTGGAGAATGACTGAACCAGTTGTGGGACTTGAATGTGATGGATTATTATTGTACCACAGGAAAGGAGGAGTAAGAGGAATTCAAGAAACACTTGAAGATTTGGATGAAATGATGTTGGATAAATTATCCAGAACCAGACAAACAATATAGTTTTTGTCCTTAATGTAAACAAAACACAAACTTTAATGCAAACAAAAATAACAATACGACTGAACTCAAATTAGCTGTAATTGCCAAATAAGAATCATTTCATTTTTTTATTTATAACCTTTAGAGTTTAGCATAGTCAGACATGAAGATACTTAATAAATGTCTGTTGGTTCATTTAATGATCAATTTTAGAGAACAAATGATGAAATACACTTCTTTCATCTTAGTAAAGTGGTTAAGGGCTTCAAGAGTGGAATACTACATACATATTTTGCCTGATATGAATACAGTTTTTAAAAAATATTTTTCTTTGTTAGAAGGGTTTAATGATTGGAGGGGATATATCAGTAAATGACTGAGTTGTTTTTTTTTTAAGGTAACCTACATAATTTAAAAAATAGAAATGTAACAAATAGAAAGGTGCCATTTCTTTACAAAAGAAATGAACAGAAATGAACAAGTCTGTGATCTTGATTGTCAGAGACTGGAGGTGACAGAAAGACATCACTAGATTTAACCTCTGTGGATTTTGATTTTCCTGCTAAGCTTTGCTGTGGTTAACAAAACATAATTTTCAAATGCCTTATTTGGGGCATACTACAGAAAGAGATGGGAAGGAGAGGCTTCATTTGTTTTTCTCAGAGCTGGCATTTTCCTTCCTCTCCTTGCCCTGGCCCTCCCTGTTTTGCTCCAACAGCTGTGAAGCTATCACTGTCACCATCATTTCTCCAAAGCCCCACCCTGCGTCATACCATCTGTAGGATGATACTACGAACAGCTGAACAGCAATGGACAATTACTCCTCATAAACAAACCTGACACCATTCTTCAGGAAACCAAGGGCCCCAGCCCTGAAATGTGGAGACCTGTAACCAGAGGTTCCCCATTCCTCTCAGTGCATTAGGAAGAGCAGAGATGGAGTTAATTTGTTTTGTTGTCCTGCAAATAATTATTTTTTACAAATGTAATCTAATTTTTGCTAATAGAAATGATTTCTAGGTTTCTCAGCCCCTCTATATCCTCGCCACACCATAGAAGGCATCATCAAGCTATCAGATAATATATTATTATTATATGTCTATGTTCCTATATATCAATATTCTAATACTTTCCTTTAAAAAACATAATAAGAGGTAACTTTGATGATGCTCAGCTTGTGAGACATAAAGCAGTAAGATATAGGCTTGCCAAATATGTTTGCCACTTTCATGAAGGTTGCCTGGGAGAGAGACCAATTCAATGAAAACCTTTAAGCCAGACATCTCCAGCTTTTTTTGTGCCATAGAACCTGTTGGCAGTCTGGTGAAATCTATGAACTCCTTCTCAAATAATGTTTTCAAATACATAAAATAAAATACATAGGAATACAAAGGAAACCACTTATATTGAGATAAAGAAAGGATTTTTTCCCCATCTAAATTAATCAATATCCTGAAATCTTTCCATAGATCCCTTGGAAGAGTCCGAAGTCCACAGGTAAAGAGCTTTCCTCTTACTGGCAAGGTCTTGGAGATGACTTTGGTTGCAGATGGCATTGATTAAATGGTTGAAGAATGTTAGCTGAAGAACGCATGATATGCAGTTGGATATATAACCTATTTAGCTCATCCATCAGTACCCCTATATCTTAGACACTGTGAATGAACAAAGAGCTAGGCTCAAAATCACTATATCTAAAGATAAAGACATAGAGATAGATATAGATATATACACACATACACATATACAAATATGCATATCTTTGTATACATACATATGTATGTATGCATACAGGCATGCAAGAAATCAACCAGCATTTATTAAGATCTCACAATGTGCCAGGCACTGTCCTAATACACTAATACTGGGGATACACATATAAGCAAAAAGAAAGATAGTCCCTGCCTTCAAGGACCTTTCATTTTTTTTTTTTTTTTTTTTTTTTTTTTTTAATTTTTAAACCCTTAACTTCTGTGTATTGACTTATAGGTGGAATAGTGGTAAGGGTAGGCAATGGGGGTCAAGTGACTTGCCCAGGGTCACACAGCTGGGAAGTGTCTGAGGCCGGATTTGAACCTAGGACCTCCCGTCTCTAGGCCTGGCTCTCAATCCACTGAGCTACCCAGCTGCCCCTTAAGGACCTTTCATTTTAATGGGGAAAGACTACACCTAAAAGGAAACTAAAAGCAATGGGAGTGGAAGGTACCCATGAAGGAAAATATTGAAGTAAGAAGTCCTAAAGTTAAGAGAGGAACCCAGAGAAGAATGAAGGATTAAAAATGTACATTTGAGCATATGAATACATAAATATGCCAATTATATTTCTACCTTGATATTTATACATATGAAAGACAGTGTAGGAGAGAGGATTGAGAGCTAGTTTGGGAATAACAAAGAAGTGGGTACAAGTCCCACCCCTGACACATATTGCTCCTGAGATCTTGGGTCAGTCGAGGACATAGGGCTTAAAAACTTTAAGCTGTAGAAAAGCTGGAAATCTACATTGTCGGAGAGAAATTCTTCAAGAGGTTTTTATACAAATGAAATCACAGGTGAACAAACATTCATGCACATAAGTGTATGCATGCATGAATCCATAGCAATATGGAAATTGGAAGCTGAGCTCATTGTCCATTTATAGTGGACCTCTGGTCCTTCTGGCTCTGAGGCCAGAGTGTGACCCTAGGCATTTCACTCAAATTCTGTTAGTCTGTCTCTTTACCTATAAAAGGGGAATGATAGCATTAGTTCTTCCTTCTTCTTGAAGGGTGTTTTGAAGAAAGTAAACCTTCCAGTGCTATGTGTACAAGTATAAGTTCTTATCATTGTTTACATAATATTGTCGATTCAAATTGAAAACTAAGCCCTACTTTGTAACCTGGATTGATTTTTTTAAAATCTCTTTTGCAAATATATACACTAGAGTCTTGCTAAATATGACCTGTGATAACATGGAGTTCTGTATGGGCCAGATCCCTTTTGGACCTTATTCAAGTTTTCTTGCCAAAAGTATCCAGTGGTTATTTGTTGAGACACTCTTTCACCTAGTCTATGGCCCCACCATCTAGATTCCAAGGAGACTATTACGGTAAGATTCCATTATGAAATATAAGGGTTAAATTAAGGAGTTTGACAAAGCGAGGAGAGAAGCTTGACAGAAACTTTGTTTAATTAGAGAAAGAAATACAGATAGAAAGATAGAAAAGAGGAAAGAGAGATTATTAATCTTATACCCTATAAATATACCTAAAATTCCTAATAATTACCTAAACATTTCCTAAACCTATCTGTCTTCTGAGAACAATTTCTTCTGCCTGGTATGCCAGGCCTATCTTAACCTATTCTATCTATAAATTATTCACTAACTACCTAACTCCCTAAAATAATAGACAGCCACCACTCACTCACTCCTTCAATCAGTTTTTTATAGCAGCCCCAACTGTCAGTAGCCAACTGACAGCAGATCCTGGCCCTAGAGACAGACCTCCTGCTCTCTAGAGATCCCAGAGGCAAAAGATGCTCAAATGTCTGTAGCTTGCTTCCTTTTTCTCCTCCCTGACCAACTGGCCCCCCCTAACTTCCTGTCAGAGAGCTGGCTACTTCCTCTCCTCAGTCCTGGTCTCCCTGGTAATGGAATCTTCAGCTCTGGCTCACTGACCCTGGTCAGTTCTGATCTACTTAGAAATCCTGCTTTCTAGCCTCTTAAGGAGACAGGGGGAGAGATTAAGAAAATCCCTTTAACTGAAATACAAAACAATCTTCATGATCTGTGTGAATGATAGATACACACAAAGAAACCATAATTATATCAGGACAGAGAAATTCCAGTTTGAGAACTTTCTCCTCCATTGATGCACATCAAAAGGCAGTATGGTATAATAAGAACTTTGGATTTGGAGTTGGGAAGTCACTTAAATTCTCTGGATCTGTTTCCTCATCTACAAAATGGAGAGATTAGACCTAATCATCTTGAAGCTCCCAATTCTAAATCTATGATTCTATGGGGTTGCTGAGGAATAGAGTCTCACAATGAGTAATTGTCAGATGGGATTTGAATTCATATCTCCCTAACTCCAAGCCCACAACTTGACCTAACGTATTACACTGCCTTTGAACTATATAAATCTTAAAATGAAACAGAGACTGAAATCGAATGCTAAATTGTCATTCATCCCTATATGATTGTGGGTATAGGAAAGTCTAGAAAGGGGACATATAAGGAAAAAGAGGCCAAACTCTTAAATGATCCTTTAACAATTGTTTGAAGGTAGCTATTATAATAAGGCTTTCCTTCTTCCCATCTAATGGTGTTCTATGTCTTGAATCTTTAAAACTCTAATGAAGAAAGCATTAAGAGACACACCAATAGAGAGTATCAATTTTTAAAAATGTAGCCATCGATGCATAAAATATCATACCAAAGAGTTATCATAGAACTTTAAAAATGGAAGAGGCTTTGGCAACTAATCCACAGGTTGGCAAACTATGACCCAAGGGTCAAATTCTCTTTCCCTTACATTTTCAAATAAAAAGTTATTGCCAGCTTCTAATCTAGTCCAACTCTCTTATTTTCCACATGGAAATCTTGAAACCCAGAGAACTGAAACAGCTTGTCTATGACCACACAACTTATCAGTCCAAAGCCAGGATTAGAAATTATGTTTCCTACCCCCTAGATCAGGCTAAAATTGTACAAAGTGGCTTTTCTTAAACATTGAAAATAGGTATTGAAGTTACAATATCAAAAATTCAAAACTTTGAAAACAAAATATTGAAAATAAGCATTTTCAAAGACAACATTTAAAACCAAGCTTAGTGTTATTGTGATTGAAAAAATTAGGAATCCTATGGACACTTTTATTCTTGACAAAAAGTGATCAAAGGCAGCTGGGAAAGTCAAGTGAAAACAAGTAGAAAAATGAATAATTATGTGGCAAATATGATTGGCACAGAGGATCATCTGGCTAATTCTGGCCCTTGAGCACTCTTCCTCAAAAGCAGGTCCTTGTGTGTGTATAAGAGCTGAATTATCTGGATAATTGTCTCAGTGCTCCATATATTCAAATTTTAATGTTTCTTATGAATGAAGGTTAAATTTTTCTTTAAATTTGGCCAAAGATGGGATTTTATTGCTGTACTTTCTCTGTCTACTAGGCCATATTCCTGTTATCATAAACATATAAAGAGAAATGGCAATTTTTCATTTGATTTAATTTTGTTTCATTTCAAAGTTTATGAACTTTTTATTAATAATAATAATGTTATTATAACTATATAATGCTATAACATTTAGATGAAAAGTGAGAAATTCAGCCAACATAGTAGAAAACCCAAACACTAAGCTATTCAACCACACTGGGATGATTAAGAATCTTCCATTTTTCATTTGAATGTTTGGGATCATGTAGAAACAACCTTCATCTGTATGTATTGACATGACCTCAGAGCCTTAAACAGTCTGAGTATTTTAAAAAAGCATTTGGATAACCCCATGGACAGTGGGTTTGGGGAAGCCAGGACATTGTTTATATTGCAGCTTGTTACTAGAGCAAATTCCTTACTGTATGCTCCTGTATGGAAATGTTGTTTCAGCATACATATGAAATTATCTTATCTGCTGATCTCTCGGAATGCCTGTGACACAGCTGAGCAACATCAGGGAGAGCTTTGTGATGTTTTCTCCAGGAGGGAAGGCCAGATTCATTTAGAGGTCATTTACAGTTTCAAAGCCAATCATTCCTACTTGAGAGTTCTGATATGCCCCCCGGAAACATCATAAAGGACCCTAAGATGCCCACACCCACAATCACAATACCTGTAATATTAAATTCAGGTTTTTGGGAAATACCTCCCCCACCCTGCCACTGGGACTGTCCTCACCAGGATGGCTGACATATTTTCAAAGGGTTATTTAACTTCAGAGGGGGCTGGTGGAGCAGAATGTTGTTCCTGAAGGAACAGCCTGAGATATGAAAATAGCGACAAGCTGGGCTCTACTAGGAACAACTCAAGCTCAGAAGATGACATAATGATAATACACAGGAGAGCATTCCACAAAAAACAACTTTAATAAAAATAAGTTCTAGAAAATTAAACAAAATATAGGGGACATTTAGGTGGCTCAGTGGATTGAGAGCCAGGTCTAGAGACAGAAAGTCCTGGGTTCAAATCTACCCTCAGACACTACCTAGCTATATAACCCTGGGCAAGTCACTTAATTACCATTGCCTAGTGTAAGGGGGAAAAAGGGTTTTTTTGGGGTTCAATATATTAAAAGATGGTCGCCAGAGGATTGAACTATCATCAATACTCAATTAAGAATAATCTCAAGTCAAAATTGACTTTTATGGAAGTTTATTTACAATTAAGAAGAGAGAGAGGAAATAAGGAAATAAGAATCTAACACAATAGGTAATTTACTACGATCCTCTAATTAATCCAGGTAGATCTAATTAACCCTCAGCTGAGAGCCAGAGGGCCAGAGGCCTGCAGGTGAATGAAGCAAAAATTCATTCACAGAATCTATTAAAAGAAGTTTCTTAAGAGAAGTTCAGGAAGATTCAGTCTTTAAATTCTCCACGTGGAATTCGAAAGAAGATATTTAAAGTAGTCTCACCAAGGTCTCAACACTCCAGCCAACACTCCATGGACCAGAAGAGCACCTTCATCAGCCATGCTCTTCACCAGAAGCTCTCAGCTGACTGAGGACCTTCTCCTTTTAAAGGGGTCACTTATGTGTCACTTCCTGTGCCTCTCTCCTAATTTGCATGACCAATCACAATAGACGACGCTTCTCATAGAACACCTAGGGGGTGGTCAGTCAATTCTGATTTGTCACTCACTCTAGCACATATGGGTTAGGACCTCCCAAAATTAGAGGTGCTCTCACCTTTGGTGATTAAATCTAAAGATGGGCAGTGTAGACTTAATCTAATTATCACAATAGCCTTTACAATCCTTCTGCTTTGGAGCCAATAGACAGTATTGATTCTAAGATAGAAGGTAAGGGTTTAAATATATATATATATATAATATATTATATATTAAACATATTAACTTATATATTAAAATATTTATATATTATATAATATAGAAAAAATGTAATAAAAATATTATCTAATATGTATTTATAAAATATTTTATATATTATGTAATATATAAAGATATTTCAATATATGTTTATATACATATATATGTATATATATGCATATATACATATATATATTTGAAAGGGAACTTGGTTGTATGAACATGGTAGGAAGATGATGGCGAAATATATTTTTATAGAGTAATAACAAAGTCCAGGAGGCAATAATAGAAAGGAGTACATTCAAAATCAGCATNAGGATGCCAAAAGCCAAGGTGGTCCAAGGTACCCAAGTAGAGAGAGTGAGCTTGAGATGCTGTCCACCAGATCCCAAACTCCTCCTCCACTTGGTGCAGCTCTGCAGGTCTTGTCCACTTGTTGAAAGCCACCACCACTCAGGATCCCAGGAAATCAGGATGCAGGGTGTCCTTAACTCTGAGATCTCCCAGGGCTAGCAACAGTTTGTGCCAACCACTAATGGAGTCTCTCTCAGAGCACAAGCAACTTCCTGCTCCTTCATTCCATCTTGGAATGCTCCAGCCCTTTCTGCTAGGTCCATACTATTACTAACTAATCTTCCTCACAACACAACCACTTATGCAGCTACTTAGAAGTAGTTTAAAGTATTTTATGACTGAGTCTTGCCCTAGCCTAAGCTCTTGCCTGTCTTTTGGGCATCTTGGCCTAAACAGAGGCCCTGTAGGGCTCTGAAGCAAAAGTTTTTAAAGTTTTCCAGCAGGGGGCTCTATTCCATTAGCAATGGTCAACCATTTCCACCATTTTCACCAATCCCTCCCCATAATAATTGTAATAATAACATTTATATGTGTGTCAGGACCTATGCAAAGTGCTTTATAATGATCATCTCATTTTTGACCTTCACAATATCCATGGGAGAAAGATGCTATCCCATTTTGTAAATGAGGAAACCGAGGCAGAGTTAAGTGAATTGTCCAGGGTTGCACAGCTAGTGAGTAACCTAGGTTGAATTTGAACTCTGGATCTTCTCAACTCCAAGCCCAGTGCTCTATTCACTTTACCATCTAGCTCACTGATGGGCAAACTTTTTAAAGAGGGGGCCAAAGGAAATGCTCATCTGTCAGTCTGTTTCTAAGGCAACTCTTTGAAGTTTCATTGTATTGTATCCTACTCATTGTATTTGTCAGATTAGGAATAATGACGTACAGATGGATAGAATGCTTCAGGGAGTCGCATCTGGCCTGCGGGCCATAGTTTGCCCATCACTGATCTAGCTGCTTCATATCTCAGTGGTACAGGTCCAGGACCGAATTTGGTTTGGTGCCTGGAGAAATTTTAATGGATGAAGTTGTAGGTCTAATTTAATAGAACTCAAAAATAGCTAACCATATGGAACCATTCACCCTGGGGTAGAGAAGTGGGGAAGCATATTTTAATTTCCAGAAGAACCCGAGTTCTTCAGTCCTTGGGTCACTTCCCTCTGAGACCATAAAGGAATGCGATGGATGGAGAGCTAGAATATAACTGAAATTGTCCATAATTGACTCGCATGATAACCTTGTATGAGTGACTTTCCCAACTTTTAGTCAAACATAATTAAAACTGTTAAGTCCCATCTGGGGTGCTAAACTGTGGAAAATATATGTAAGGTAATGGGGTCACCATGGATATTATAAATAAACTAAGTAGTTTGTGGGAACACACTCTGGGATTTATGAGAGACTGGACCAGGATGGAGAGACCAGGGTTTACTGGATTTCCACTGGAATGGTAGTTGATCTTAACTGTCACTCAGCTTCCACTAGGCCAGAGTATAGTAACAGGCTAACAAGGTAAAAGTGACTTAACAGCTTTAATTATGTTTGACTAAAAGGTGGGAAAGGGATTTCTATACTTACAATCTAAAGGATAAAACCTCAGGGCAATGGGAGGACTTATTCTACACTTATCTAAGTGATCTAAACTAACAGGGCCCAAGGAGCTGTAAATGGAGTCTCTGGGTGTCTGCTTCAGACCTGGATCCTGCCAGGCTTGAGGACAGCTGGGGTTTTTGTGGCTTTGGGATTCTCACTGCAATCCACTGATGATCTCTGGATGCCAGGAGCTAAAGTTGATCTCAGGTACCAGGTTGTGAGGGTTTTGCTTGAAGCACTGTCCACCAGAACTCAAACTTCACCTCCTCCCTTGGCTCTGTAGATTTTGTCCTTTTTGCTAGATGCCACACCACACAGGATCCCAGGGAAAATCAGAAAGCAGGGTGTCCTTTGCTCTGAGGTCTCCCAGGCTGGCAACAGTTTTTGTCCACCACTAATGGAGTCCTCACTTAGGGCCAAGTCCCCTCTTCCTGCTCCTTCATTCCAACCTGGAATTCCCAGCTCCAGCTCCTTCCTGCTATGTACTTCCTAATTAATACCTAATCTAATCTTCCTCACAACACTTCCCCATGTTTGATGTCTAAGCTTGCCTTTCAGTTTCCTGTTTTTCAGATTTTTCCTTGATCAGGTTCCCCAACCTAGCTCACTGATTCCTTCTGCAATTGCCTCCTTCTATTTCCTCTAATGCAGTGATTCCCAAACTTTTTTGGCCTACTGCCCCCTTTCCAGAAAAAAAAATATTACTTAGCCCCCTGGAAATTAATTTCTAAAAAATTTTAATAGCAATTAATAGGAAAGATAAATGCACCTGTAGTCATCACCACTCCTCTGGATCACTGCAGGACCCACCAGGGAGCTGTGGCGCCCACTTTGGGAATCACTGCTCTAATGGGTTATGAAAGGTTTAGCAAGCCAGCCAAGAGACCGCTCTCAGAGAATTGCAGGGGATTCAGATTTATGTTTTTTACAAGGGCCCTTTTGAAGGGACATAGAGTATATGGAGAGAGACTGAGACAGACTGACCAGGAAGACTTGAATGAACATGAACTAATGGAATTCTCCTGACAGTGAGATTTCCTTGAACCCTAAGTGAAAAGGCTCAGAGATGGGGAGGGTTGGGGAGACTAATCAAGGAAGAATCCCCAAAGCAGGAACTGATAGCCAGAACTGGACATCAAACAAGGAAGAGTTACACAATGTCAGAACAACCACTGATAATTTCAGAGTGACCAGTACTCAATAAACTATATAAATTTAAAGCTGGAAGAGACCTCAGGGGTCACCTAGTTCAGTCTCCTCATTTTATAGCTCAGTGAACTGAGGTCCAGAGAGGTTCAGTGACTTGCTAAGGTTATACAGATGGTAAGAGGTAAAGCAGAAGTGTTGAGTTTTGAACTCAAGATCCAGCTCCTCTTTCCTACTCTACCATACTATCTTTTTCTTAGTTGTAATCTCTGTCTCTGCACATCAAGCTTCTTCTAAAATTGCATCCAGATGACAAAGAATTGGAAATTGAAGGTTTGTCCACCAATTGGGGTATGGCTGAACTAGTTGTGCTATATGATAGTTATGGAATAGTATTGTGCTTTAAGAAATGACAAGTAGAATGATTTCAGAAAAATCTAGAAAAACTTACATGAAGTGATACAAAGTGAAGTAAGTAGAACTAGAAGAACATTGTTTATATTGAAAGCAATATTTTTGATGAACAGTGAAAGTCCTGGTTATTTTCAGTAATGCAGCAATCCAAAACAATCCCAGAGACTCATGATGAAAAAGACCATCAGCCCTCCAAGAAAGAAATGATGAAGTCTGAATGCAGATTCACTTTCTTTCTTCTTTTTTCTTATTTGAGATCTTTTCCACAAAATGACTAATATGGAAAAATATTTTATATGACTACACATGTACAATCTCTATCAGGTTGTTTACTGTTTCAGGGAGTGGGGAGAACAGGGAAAAAATAAGGAAGGGTCAGAAGAAGGGAGAGAATTTGGAACTCAAAACTTAAAAAAAATAAGAATGTTAAAAAAATTGTTTTTACATGTAGTAGGGAAAAATAAAATATTAAAAAATAAAATGGCACCCAGATAGGTGACTTTATCCCTTCTTTCAATTCCTTACTCACCTCCCAATGTAACTAAGTTCTTGTTTCTAACTCTCCAGTGAAAAAATGTTTATATCTGTATGGCCTGAAGGGCTCTGGGTCTAATCGTTTGAAAGGAATCAGAAATTAGAAATACTAAATCTTTGACTTTCAAGAAGCTGCTGCTTTTGGATAGTTGAGTCATTGGTAATAATAATGAACTGTATAATTTTCATTAGTTCTTAAAATGGTAGTTATTATCTCTAGGTCCTTCTTTGGAAATTATTGATATATTAGAGAATGACTTCAACAAGTTATGGTATAAAATTGTGATGAAATACTACTATGCTATAAGAAATGATGAGGGGATTGATTTCAGAAACTCCTGAGAAGACATATATTAACTGACACAAAGTTAAGTGAGCAGAACCAGGAGAACATTGTACATAGAAATAGCAATAATGTAGGATGATAGACTGTGAATGATTTAGTTATTCTCAGCAATATAATGATCTAAGATGACTGCAAAGGACACATGACGAAAAATACTATCCACCTCCAGAGAGATAACTGATAAACTTTTTTTAAAACCCTTCTGTCAGAAGAATGGTAAGGTCTAGGCAATGGGGGTTAAGTGACTTGCCCAAAGTCACACAGCTGGGAAGTGTCTAAGGCCAGATTTGAACCTAGGGCCTCTCGTCTCTAGCCCTGGCTCTCAATCCACTGAGCTACCCAGTTGTCCCCTTGATAAACTTTTAATGCAAATTGAAGCATACTTTTCAAACTTTATTTTTCTTGCTTTTTTCTTGGCAACATGGCTAATATAGAAATGTGTTTTGCATGACTTCACATTTATAATTGATATTATATTGCTTGCCTTCTCAATGATAGGAGAGGGGTGGAGGGAAGGAGAGAATTGAGATTTAAAAGTTTAACAAAAGAATGTAAAAATTAATTTAAAATTTTAATTTGCATAATATTTTTAAATGAAAATTTATTTATTTGCTTCTTACATTAAAATACATAGTCATTAGAGAAGACACCATTTGACAAAAAGATATATGTATGTATAAAACTATGTAATTTCTTTTTATCATTTCTCTGGAGGTGAATGCACACAAGTCATTCTTCAAACAATATTTCTTGTTGCTTATTTACAATAATCTTTTGTTTTCACTCTTCATAATTTCATATAGGTCTTTTTATGTTTTTCCAAAATTAACCTGCTTGTCATCTTACGACGCAGTAGTATTCTATCACTCTCGTATGCTACCCCTAGTTCAGCCATTCCCCAATAGATGGACATCCCTTCAGTTTCCAGTTCTTTAAACAAAGAGAACTGCTATAAATATTTTAGATATTGTAGGTTTTTTTTTTCTTTTTTCCTTGATCACCTTAGGAAACAAAACTAATTTTTGTATTTCTTGTAAATAATTGTAAATAATAAGTATTGCTGAGTCAAAAGGTATACAGTTTTATGACTGAGCATAATTCTGGAAAATCTTTGAGCATCAATATGGAATCATGGATAGTTAGCTGGGTTAGGAAGACACGGATTCAAGACCTACCTTTGCTATATCCTGGTTGTGTAACTTTGGGTAAATCACTTAAGCTGACATTACCCCCAAACAATTGTCTATGATAAATGATACAGAAGGTGTTAATCTGCAGTGGTGGAAAAATGTAATGCTTGTAGAGTTCCTCATACAGGTCTGAAATGAAAACTGATCACAATGTTTATTAATTTGTACTTATAGGATTTAGACCCAAAAGTTTTCTAATCCAACCCCCTCATTTTACAGATTATGGAACAGAGGCCAAGAGAAAGGAAGAGACTTGTCTGAGGTCAAAGAGTTTTAAGTAATTTGTATGAAGAAATGTTATCAATCGAAATAATTCCATGATTTTGTTTTGTTGGACCCTTTAGTTTATAATCCTAAAAGAATATGTTTTTGTCTCAGTGCATGGCCTGAGATAATACAAATTAGCATGCATGGGGGTGAAATAGAGAGGAGTCATCAGTACGTCCAGGCTATGGTTTAGTTAGGTTTTGTGTGGAGCAAGAAGTTAGCAATGGGCATGGCTGGACTATGTTTGGGGTCATTCACATGACTCATGACGCCTAGGGTCAGCAAGCAGGCAGATCAAAGAACAAGTCCTTCATGTCAGAAGAGGGAGCAGAGATGGGAGATCTAAGAGAGAACAAGCCAGAATCAATCACTTGGGAACAGCAGCTGAAACCCAAGCCAAAATCGAAGAGCTGTCAGAATGAGCCATGGTGCCATGGCAGTTGAATATAAACCAATGCAGTGGGAAGCAAACTGACATCTGAGCCAATTTTGACAGGTTCAAAGTATGTCCTGGTGGCATGGCCTTTGAAATTAATCTTCCATGTTTTGGCCATAGCCCTAAGAGCTGTCTCCCATTGGTACTCTTAGAGCAATGAGTACCTGGGATAATTTGGCCAGTAAGAAAGAATGTGAGAAATACTGACTGATTAATATCTGTATATCATTGAAGTTTTAAAAGTAGTTAAATAAAGACATAATTTTAAAAAATGATCCTATAGAAGCTTCTTCTGAAGGAATTTATAAAAGGTATTTTGCCGATGAACTGAGATGCTGGATTATTTTTTAAATTTAAAATTAAAAAAAAAAAAAACACCTAACCTTTTGTCTTAGAATTAATACTAAATATCAGTTCCAAGGCAGAAGAATAGTAAGGGTTAGACAACTGGGCTTAAGTGACTTGCCTGCGTGTCCCACAGCCAGGAAGAGTCTGAGGCCAGATATACTGGGTTACTTTTCTGAAGTCACTGAAGGTTTTAATATTTTAAGTTTGTATGAGGATGCTATTCAGGGACTCTAGTTCTTCTTAGCTCACCATGTAATAATAATAATAATGATGGTGATGATAGATAGCATTTTTAATGCACTTTGAGGTTTTCAAAGTGCTTTCTAAATATTATCTCATTTTATCTTCACAACAATCTTGGGGAAATACATGCTATTAATATCACGAGTTTGCAGATTTGTCCACAATCACAAAGCTAGTGAAGCTAGATTTGAACGTGGGTCTTTCTGACTCCAAGTCCAGTACACCATTATTCATTGCACCACCCAGTTGCCCCTCAGACTTTCATCTTCACCCAGAAGCACGACAATTCTTTAATTCATTTAGCAAATACTTATTGAGAGTAATAATAGCTAAAAATGATATAGTACATACGATGTGTATTATTTCATTTGATTCTCATGACAACCTTCTGATATCCATGTTCTTGATTGCTGCCATTTTTTAAAACTGAGCAACTAGTATGTGCAAAGTATTGAACTGGGTACCAGGGGGAATTTCAAATATATCAGATTAGATCTCCGTCCTCAAGGAATTTGTTATCTAATTGGAGAGACAACATATATAAGCACATATGATGCCCCAAGATGGTGCCAAGTTAAGTATTATAAGACAGGAACTAAATTTTATGGGAGGTAGCGAGAGGAAGGAGCCATCATGGCAATTGTAGAAACTTTACTAGTCAATGAATATTTTGGCACTTCCTTGCTGTGCAGCCTCAGTCAAGTCACTTTGCCTTCCTACCTTCCAGTGTCCCTAGTTTCTTACATGAAATAGGTTGGAAATGGAACCTCTGAGTTCCTTTCCAGTTCTAAATCCCATAGGATTAATGTTACAAAAATTAAAATGTTTTATATACATATACATATAGCTTGTCATTTCATGTGGTTTATTATTATATTTGTGTATCTGGGTGAATAGAGAAGATTTTGGAAAATTCTTACTCTGAAACTTCATCTCACACCAACATACCACCATTCTCACTACCATGCCCCTTTGTAATAATAATAATCGCCATTTATACAGTGCTTTACAGTTTGCAAATATATATTTATTATATATTATATTAATTACATAGTGTATATAGCATATATAACATATATAAAACTACATTTGATCTACACATAATTCCTTGAAGCACCGAGATAAGTACTATGGGCATTATGCCCACTTTACAGATGACATTATTGAGGCTCAAAGTCTTGAAGTCTTTGTTCATATAGTGAGTTAATTGTCAGAGGCAGGATTTAGATCCAGGTTTTCTCTGACTTCAATCAACATGGAATCAGCTGAGAGTATGTTATTCATCAGTGACAGGGCCTGAAACCTGGTAAGCCCTATCAGACTTTGTTCAATAAATATGGAACCTCAGGGAGTTTAAATTCACTTCCAACTGTGTTATAGTAACATCAGGCTTGTTTTTCTCCCTAGGATTGACATCTCTGCCTTAAAGGATGTGAACGATCAGCTATCAGAATACACCTGGTATCTTATTACAGAAGTTGCTTTTCCAGTATGTAAAAATCTTGTCTGTGCAAGAATGCTTTTTCTCAGAGCAAACCTGAAGAGCCAGTCTCTTTAGGTTTGTTTTGGAAAAAGTTTTCTTTTGAAGAAGCTATGGAGAAGATATTCCCATTTCACTAAAATCCAATGAGGGAACAGAGTTGGGAATTATTTCTCTCAATCCCCTGCAATAACTTGCAATTTGCAAGAAAGCCTGCTAAAAGGTTCTTTTTTCATACTTAGCTATTTTTTTTTGTTGATTAAAATTGTTAGGAATTGTTGGTATTTTTTCCCAGCCTACTTTGAGCCAAGAGCTACTTTGGATATTCATAATAATGCCACAATGTCGTCCTTTAAAAATTTTTTTTAATAACATTTACCTTCTGTCCTAGTATCAAATATAAGAGATAAAGACAAAGACTAGTCAATTGGGGTTGTGACTTGTCTGAGGTGACAGAGATAGGAAGTGTCTTAGTCCAGGTTTGAACCCAGAACCTCCTGTCTCAAGGCTTGGTGCTCTAACCACTGTGACTTCTAGCTGTCTCTGCACTCCCTATCTCCAGCTTTTTTTTCTTTTTCTTTTCCTCACAGTATTGCAAATAACTGTTTGATGCCATTCTAAATAAGTATTTTCAATAAGTAATTAATTGATTGATCAATAAATCAAATATTCTTTGATTCCCTAGTATGCACAAGTCACTCTTATGATGTGCTGTGGGCATACAAAAGCACAAAATATTATTTTTTCCTTAAGAGGTTTGCTCTCTAATTGAGGACATAAGACTAGAGCCCAACCTAGGACAGAGCAAAAGGGACTTTGTCCAAGGGTGTCAAATGTAGAGGGCACTGAGAGCACTTGCTGTTTACTAGCATGGAGAAACAAAGCTTAGCAATAGGTTTGCAAGAACAAAGTAGCTAAAATAGAGAGGTACTACATGGGATTTGGGAGTGAGCTCCTACCCATTCTGGTATCCTAGAATCTCTGCAGCCACCTTTATCCCTTTCCTTCATAATTCTTCCTCCATCCCCTGCCTCATTCGAAAGAACACTTCACGTTGCCTGTTCTGGGTGCAGTTTGTGATACTTAGGTCAAGTACAAAAGTTGCTAGCTATAACTTTGGCTAAATTAAATTTGTATGAAAAAGATAATATAAGATACTGCATGTTACGTGATTTGTCCAAGAAGTGTTGTGGTAGTTTGCGGAAGGATAAAAATGCTGTCCTCTGGGAGAAGTGAGACCTAAACTGGGCCTTGACGGATTCCGATGGTTGGTTATCTTTAATATATACAGATGCAGGGATGGTATTTGGTCCAACTTGGGGAAATTTAGCATAAAAAAATAAAAATGTTAAGGTTTAAGGCCACTGAGATCATTGACATTTAAGAAAGAATAGACTAAGGGAAAATTTAAATACTGTTGTATTTGTTGGAGGGGCAAGCGATAAGCTGAGAGTTAGTGATTGGCTAGAAAAATAATTTGCTAATATAATCCAGTAATTAGTGGGTAGCGCATGAGATGAGAGTTACTGACCCAGAAATGCCCTGTAAAAGGGCTTTCTCTGTCTTTTCAATTCCCATAAACAGATTGTGCTGATGTCAGAGAGACAATGTTTGCCTTTCCCCCCTGTATCTGTTTAGGTCAGTATTTGCTAACACTTAGAGAGTCTGCATTATTTCCCAGTTGGCCAGAGCACAGAGCTAATGAGGAGAAGGTCATAGATTTAATCCTCACATGGGCCAGTTAGTGTCACTCTATTCCAGGGCCCCAGCTAGCAGCTATGCCAGTGTGTGCTTGTTGGCAAAGAGGGCTTGGTGAGAAACTAGGGATGGATGAGAGCAAACTGATCACTGCTAATGGGAAAGCAGCTCAGACTGAATGTTCTGCTGTCAGCACATAATCAGCATAATCATAATTTTCTAAGAATGCTCGGAGTTCAATATTACTTCATTAAATCTCCAATTTTCCTTAACTCTGACTGAAACACAATTAAGAGGCAGAAACCCCTGCTACTCATAATAATGTTCCCCCACCCTCTCCTGAGCATCATCCAAAATTATTTATTGAATACCAAATCATGCCTTTGTCTGTGCTAGAGACTATACTGTAACACTCCCATGTCTTTCTCATTTAACCTATACTATATGTGCATAGTTAGCACATAAACCTTTACCTTCTGTCTTAGAATCAAAACTTTGCATCGATTCTAAGACAGAAGAGTAATAAGAGCTAGACACTGAGAGTTAAGTGACTTGCTCAGGGTCACACAGCTGGAAAATCACATCTGAACCTAGGACTTCCCATCTCTAGGCTTGACTCTCAATCAATCCACTGAGCTACCTAGTGTTCCTGAGCAGTATAGTTTTGCAGGAAAAGGGAGGGATTTAGTGTCAGAATACCTATGCCTTAATCCCAGCTTTGATACCTCTGTGATCTTGGGTAAGTCATTTCTCAGTTCTCTTATTTATAAAATGAATAGATTGGATTAGAAGGTCTCTAAGATTCTTTCTGACTATTTCCTCCATGACATATATAGAATAGAATAAAAAATATCTGCCATAAATGGGAATGGACAGATGGAAGCAGTATTATAAAATGGAGAGAGAATGAGCCAGGGAACTCAAAGAACTTCAGTTTGAATCTTTGCTCTTCCATTTACCATCTGTTTGGCCTTAGATAAGTCTTGTTGCCTCCCAAGGGGTCTGTGAAAGGGAATTTCTTTATCTTAACTTAATCAAGTACTTTGGAGTGCTCCACCCTTTTAACTCAATCAGTCAGGAACTTGTGAATCCTTTTGATAAGAGTTTATACCTTTAGAGGACAGGAGATAGATCCCACAGACACTGCCCCCTGGGCAGTGGTAGGCAATTTGGAAGCTGTGATTGGTTCCTGTGAAGTGGGAGAGAGATAGGAAGTGATGTGGAATAAAGGACTATAAAAGGCGAGACAGAGGAAAAGAGTCATTTATTCATTTCTTGGTTCTCCAATGAGAAGACTCTCTTGGGTAAGGAGGATTCTGTATGATTCTGCACTGGAGGCTTTCTGGGTGGATGACTGGAACTGAAGGAAGAGGCTTACACTGGTAAGACCCATAGTGAAGAGGTTATTGGACTTCCATGTAGAGATTGGGACCTGAGGGAGCTTTTGTCGGAGTTGAGATGAATTGCTTTGGATCAGCAATTATAGGGTATTTAGCTAGGAAGTAGAAATATTTTCTACTCCCTTCTTACATTTCTCTCTTTTGGTTTATTTATATTATATTAAATTACTAAGAGCTACTAACAATTTTTTTTTTACTTAAGAAGTTAATTATTTTTATAAACTGTGACAACAATATTATTTTTTTATTCTCGTATTGAGTAAAACACAAATTTAATTGTTACAGGTCAAAATCCAATTTTCTATATGTGACCCTGTGATCCTTTATGTATTCAAAGCTAAGGACTAATCACACCTTAGGAATGTAGGCCAAGAATATGTACATAGCTGCTCCTTTCTTAGACCTTACTTATCCTTCATAGATGATTTTCCCAAAGACATGTGAAAAGACACTAAGCATTATTCAGTCTATCAGTATTTCCAAGTGTCTGCTTTGCCCTCAGCACCATGCTGGGTACAATGTGGATACAGAAGAAGTATGATTTAGTTCTTGCCTTCCAGAAGCTTACAGTCTAATTAGGAGATGTAAGATATATGACATACTTTAAAAAGTAAGCACATTTTTTGGAGACATATATCAACAACATAAGACCCATGTTTTTATGGAAACTAATTAATAACCTTCATCTTAAAGATTTTTGCTAAAGATTTTAGCTTCTTTTACTGTTACTTTCTAGGTGTATACATCTCTAGTCTATCTGTTAAGTGGTAAGTTAACTCTGTAAAGGATTAGTTTGCTGCCAACTATTTATATTAAGAAATTTAAAAATATTTGTAATATTGTTGACTGATTAATAAATAAGTTATTGGCAAAAACAAAACAAAACAAAACACAAACAATGACAACTGAACAGTCACCATAGTGTTCATGTAGCAAAAATGGGTAGCCTAAGTGCTTCATTGGAACCCTCTTTTCCCCCCAAACACACAAAACTAAAAGAAAAAGGCCTCTAGCATGTTGAATCATGAAATACCTTCACAAGCTGCTAAGAAAAAGGTCTAGTTACCCCTACTTCATTATGACTGATGATATACTTTGTGACTCCCTTAATCGAAGTTATGTAGAAGGGAATATTTGTCAAATATATTACTCCATAATTCTCAGCAGTGGTCAAGTGGCTCCCTCTGACCCCTACTGAGATATCCCTACAGAGATAACTGAACACTTTAGAGAAAGGTGGTGTGGGCATGGATAGTTGTCTCTGTAGGAACCTTGCACATGTGAGGTAACAGAATGAGCATTAGTTTAGGAGTCAGAATTTCCTACTTAGGATTGTCCTATGTAATCCTGGGCAATTTGGCAAATTCAGAATCACGTTATGTTAAAGGAATTGTGCTGGGAATAACTGAGGGAACAAAGACATAAGTACTAAACCACCCCTGCCCTCAAAGAGCATACATTCTATTGATATTTTAAATTATTGTTGTTTGGGTACAGAGTATGCTTTCATTTAGTTACTAAACTCCTTCCACCAATGAGGACTGGAAATTCATCAATAACATAATCTTAGAGAGTTGTTAGGAGCTCAACTAGGTTAAGGTGATTTACCCATGGTCATATGTCTAGACAGAGGCTTCTTGATGCAAAGGTTGGTATTTTAGTCCCTCTGCTATACTGTCTCTCTTTGGGCTTATTTATAAAACAGTTAAGCAAATTCAAATTAATGGATGAAGAGAGTTCTAATAATTAGATAGAACCATGGAGTCTTTCTCCTAGGACCATGTTGGCAAACCCATGGCGCACATGCCGGAGAGACTGCTTCCTTCTCCCTCTCCACATGCACCTGAGGACATTTCTCACATGCCCAGCAGCTCAATGGGAATGCTTCCTTCCTTCTGTCTGGGATAAGGTAGGGAGCTCACATGCAGTGTGAGGGTTGCAGTTTGGGTGCTTGGTCTCTAAAAAGTTTGTCATCACTGTCCTCGGAGGTAGCACAAAGGCAGAAGTAAGAGGGCTAGAGGAGAGCCTAGACTAAAACTTGGAAGAAGAGGATGAAATATTTTATTTGGGAAACAGAATAAGAGTCTGGCAGTAGTGTTGTATATTAAGAGTGAATTAATTAATGTGAAATGTCTGAAAATACAGCTAGGAGTCAGATTATAGAGAGCTTCAAACAGACTGAGAACTTTGCATTATATATTCAAAATAATTGGGAATGAATGAAGATTTTTGAGGATGAAGTTATATAGTCATATTTGGAGCAAATCACCTTGTCTGATTGAGCTCTGGTTTCCTCATCTGTAAATTGAGGGGATTAAGCTAGTCATTCTCTTAATTTCTAATCTGATCTGTGCCCTCCATTTATGAGCTGATCCTAGTCCTAATTCTAATGACTCCTTTAGCACTGTGTGTATAAGGTTGGTCACGAGGATACTTTTAAGAATGTTGGAAACTTATCTTCCTAGAAACAAAGTATCTTCCCCTAAAGCCTGTGTGTGGTATCCAAAATTCTAACATTAGCACTTCATGCCTTTGGATTAAGGCTTTGTGTCTCAAGGAAGCAGTTACAATACAAATAACCCCAGAGGGGGCAACATGTTAAACTAGAAATCATTCACAATTTGGCAAGAGAGATTCATTTACCTGATTGCCTTCTAACAGAGGCCTCCAACCGAGAGGAATAAGACATGGAATGTTGTTCATTCTTCATTTCAAAGAGGACTAATGATATCATGGGATGATGTCTTGACCTGCACACAAATTGGATTTAAGTGAGGCAGAGTTGCAAAAAGTCATCAACCTCACTCTCTCTTCTAGTCACCAATGGCAAAAGTCAGGATAACTACAGATGGCCTGGAAAGCAGTGGATGATCGTGGCTTCCTTAATGTCTGACCAAGACCTAAGTGCTCCACAGTGCCTGCTTCAGCTGTCTTCTTGACCCTTGGAACAAATAATTCTCATCAACTCATCACATAAAATGTCACAGAATATTAGGGTTGAAAGAGTCCACAAAGAACATCTATCAATAGCTGTAAGAGCCCCTTCTATGATATTTTTGACCACTGGTTATTTCTGCTTTGTCATAAGACCTCCTGTGAAAGGGAACTCATTCCATTATCACTATCCTTACCTTCAAGACATTCTAGTCACTTTTAGATACTTATTATTATTAGTAAGCTTTTCCTTGCATAACCTGAAGTTTAAGCTTTGTAATTTTCATTCATCTCTCCTAGTTCTAGCCTCCACAGCTAAGTAGAACAAATCTAATCTCTCTTCCATGTAACAGAAATCCAGCTCATGCTCCAAGGCTTCTTTTCTCCAGACTAAACATTCCCAGTTCCTTCAATCTTTGCACATCCTGATTTTGATAACCTGAGAAATCTAACAGAAAGTGCGTGGCTTCTATCAGGATGTAAAGACTTTAAGCACAGATTCTACCTGAAGACCAGCCTGGCTAAATTGGGAGGTTGGCCTCAATTACCATGAAATGCAGATTACACTGTGGTGAGTTGCAATCTTCATGTTCCAACCTCTTTGTTGACCTCTAATCTCACATTTCCAATTACCTGTCAGAAATCTCTAGTCAGTGTGTAGTAGACATCTTAAACTAAACATTCTCAAAACCGGAACTCATTATCTTTCCCCATAAATGCTATCCTTCTTTGGCATTCCCTATTAGTGTAGAGGGTGATGCAATTCTTCTAGTCACAACCTAGGTGTCATCCTTGACTCCTCACTATCTCTCACTTACTATATTTGACATATTGCCAGAGATTCTCGATTTTTACCTCTGTAGTATTTCTCACTTAACCCCTCTTCTCTCCTCAGACACTGCCGTCACTGTAGTGTAGGTCCTTATCACCTCCTGCTTTGATTATTGCAATAGCCCACTGGTGGGTTTGCTTGCTTGAGGTCTCTTCCCACTCCAATCCATCTTTCACTCAATCACCAAAATGATTTTCCTAAATCACAGGCCTGATCAAATCACCCCCTACTCAACAAATTCTAGTGATTCCCTATCACTTCCAGAATCATTCCAGGATCAAATACCAAATCAACATTTAAAGCTCTTCTTTGCCTAAGACCATAATATGTTTCCAGTTTTTAAAAAATATTTTACTCCTCAACATATACTTTTCAATGCAGTGACATTGGCCTCCTGGCTATTTCATGAAAAAGATGTTCCAACTCTCAGCTTTGGGCATTTTCTTTGGCTGTCCCTCAAGCCTAGAAAACTCTCCCCCCTCAATTATGCCTGCTAACTTTTCTGGCTTCCTTTAAATCCCGATTAAAATCCTATATTTTGGAGGAAGCCTTTCCCAAGTCCTCTTAATTCTAATGCCCCAAGTTGCCAGTGCCTCTCTTACCAAAATTACATGTTATTCATTTTATATTTTGTATATATATCACATATATGATTATATTTCTGTATATATGGAAAGAAAGAGGAATTTACATTATATACATATATTCCCTTTTTAAATTTTTTCTTGTATATATCTTATTTGCATATTGCTTCCTTCATTAGATGATGGGCTCCTTAAGAACAAGGACTGTCTTTTGCCTCTTTTGGTGTCCCCAGTGTTTAGTACAAGGCACCTAGTAGGTGCTTAACAAATGGTTATTGATTGATTCAAGGGCATACACAGTACTTGTACAGATGAATGACATCTCTGATCTTTTGACATATGTACATATGTAGACACATATGCATTTAATTATGTCTTCCTTTTTTTTCCTTCATGCCATGTGGCCACAAGTCATAGAAAGCCGCTGTCTAAAAATTAAAGTGGAAAGTCACCATGAGAACAATGGAGAGGCACATGATAGAGAAGAATAGGCTGTGACACGGTACCAATGAAGAATTACACAAGAGAGAGATGATATAAAGGATGTCACCAAGATTTATGTCCAGGAAAGGTGAGCTGCTCATGCAGGCAAGAGCTAAGGCTAACCTATGGGCATCCTAAGAGTTCCATTGAAATCTGAGCAATGTCAAGAAATCTAGAAGAAAAACAGCTTTGTGTGCACTACCCAGTAAGTAAACAATGTTGGCTCTTGTAGGTCACTTTGCAAATGGAAAATAATATTGCATAAGTCTGTCCAGGCTTCCCGGTTCACAGACAGACCATAGAGAATAGGCGCACAACCCTACCCTCCTTCTCCTAGGAAGTAATACCTGGGGGAATTAAAAGCAGAGAGGTGAGAACAATGAAAAAGAAGCATTACTCTTTACAGCTCTTAGTCAGATGAACTCCAGGCTTTATATATCTCTCAGCCCCCAAAACTCCTCCCCACCTATAGCTCACCTCAGATTCCTATTATGTAGATCATCCATGGTGAGCCTTTTATAGATGGAGTGCCAAGCCCTGCCCCCCATTCCATTTCTCACACAGAGTGCCATATCTGTCCCTCCCGAGACTGAGTGCCACACCCCACCTCCCCTACCTTGCCCCTAGGCCCTTACATTTATCCCAGATAGGAAGCACTCCCATTGGATTTCAGGGTGGAGGGGTGGGTGATGAGAGGGTAGAGAGGGGGAGGAGAGTTTCCTGAGCCCTCTGCTCTCCTCCAGCTCTACTCCCTCCAGCCATGTGTCATTCAGAGAGCTAGGCACCCCTCAAACCTAGCTCCTCTCTAACCCCACCACAGGGATCATCTTTGCCACAGACTCAACAGGTTGCCATCTTTGCCTCTGCCTCACGTGGCATGTGAGCAGCCCACCTTACTCCCTGTGTGCTCCCACTGGGCTGATGAGCTGAGGGGCAAGTATGTGAAAAAATGTTAGGCATAGTGGAGAGGGGGAGGGGACTCTGTCAGAGTCCCTCTGCCTTTCTAGTATCAAACTCTGGGGGTGGTAGTGGGGGCAGTATGGGCCCACAGAGAGAATCTGTGTGCCATCTTTGGCATCTGTGCCATAGGTTTACCATTACTGATGTAGATCTATATTTCAAGCCCTAGCTTTATCTCCCAAACTCCATTACTCCAATACCAACTAACTATTAGATATTTCTACTGGGATGTCCAGTACACATCTCATACATTGCTTGGCCAAAAACAGAACATTCATTCTTTCCCTCAAAACCCAACCTTCTTCCTAACTTCTCTATTTTTGTCAGTGTCTCCTTCTAATTACTCAGGTTCACAAGCCCAAAGTTATCTTCATTCTCCCTCAACCCTACCCCCAATATCCATTTTATTGTTAAATCTTTGATTTCTCACATATATTTTCTTTATATTCACTTGGCTAATATCGAGCTTAGGTCCTTACTACCTTGTCTGAACTATTGCAATAGCCTCTTTATTGATTTCTTTGTTGCCTTTATCTTCCTTCTCAAATTCATCCTCCATGTAGATCTCAAAGTAATATTCTTAAAGCATAGATCAGACCATGTTACTTCCCTGATCAAAAAATACTGCCGACTCCTTATTGCCTCTAGAATCAAATCCAGACTTTCCAATTACATATTTACATTTCTCACAATCTGGTTCTGTCCCAGTTTTTGAGACATAGTGCAGATTACTACCCTTTGTGGTGCCAAACTGATTTATTTACTGTCCTTCATACATAATATCCCATCTCTCATCTCTATGTCTTTGTGTAGGCTGACCTCCATATCTACAATGTACTTTTCTCTCCTCTCTGCCTCCTTAAATCCCTAACATCTTTCACACTTGAGCTCAGGCCTAAAATACCCTGAGCTGCTAGTGTCTCTTGCCAAAATTACCCGATATTTATATTTTGTATACATACACAGATACAAATAAGTATACACATGTGTGTATACGCATATATGCTTATATTACATACTGTACATGTTGTTTCCCCTTCATGACATGTAAGCTCCTCAAGGACAGAAAGTAGTTCATTTTTGTTTTTGTATCTCTAAGATACTAGATGAAAGGCTCTGACGCTTTTTAAAAATGAATTTGTAACATTAAAAATATCCAGTTAACTTTCTCCATCTTCTCCCTCCATTGGAGAAGGCACCATTTGACAAAAAGATTGTATATAAAAAACGATGGCTTACTTATTTCTATTCATCAGTTCTTCTGGAGGAGGACAAACACAAGCTATTTTTTTTAACGCTCACCTTGCCTCTTAGAATCAATACTTTGCACTGGTTCTAAGACAGAAGAGAGGTCAGGATGAAGCCCTGGAAGTTAAATGACTTGCTTAGGGTTATATAGCTAGGAAATGTCTGAAGTCTGTTTTGAACCCAGGATCTCTCATCTCTAGGCCTGGTTCGCTAACCACTTAGTCACATACCTATACTACAAGACATTCTTCAAACAACATTTCTGTTGTTTTTTTCTCTTGCTTCTGCTTTTTGTGTTCTTCATAATTTCATGTAGGTCTTTCCATGTTTTTCCAAAATTAGCCTGTACATAATTTCTTACGGTGTCATAGTATTCCATTACAATCATGTGCCACAACTTGTTTAGCCATTCCCCAATTCTTTTGCCTGGGTTCATAAATAGATTTTAGAGGCTTCATGAACTTAGAGGGGAAAAAATTACATGCATGCATAAATATATATGCAAAACCATATATTCACATATATGTGTATATCTTCATTTTAACACACTAGCTTTCTATGTATTTTTACATTTTAAACTTTAAAAAACATCACTTTTAGAAGGAGCTTATAGGCTTCCCCAAACTGCCATTGTGATCCAAAACAATGTTAAGAATCTCTCTTCTAGAAATTAATAAACGTTTGTTCATTGATGGATGGATAATAGATATGCTCTAGTCATCACAGAATCAGTGTAGGTAGGGCTTTCCTCTAGCTAGTTCTCTGTCCAAACAAGCATGTCACCAAGAGTACACTGGTGGTGGCCAAGTCTGAGCTCAGACAGCTGTAGTGATACCAAACTCAATGGCCGTGATACTCACTTGGGAAAGCAGTTCAGTCTAACAACTGCTAATAGGATGGGAAGACCAATCATGCCGCCTTTTCTATACCTTTCCCTTGGGGATGAAGGAAAGGTTAGAAGAGAGAAGGCGGGATCAGGATCAGTCTATGATCCCTAGAACCTTGATCCTGTAGCTTATTTGGAAATTTGCTAGGTCATATGACTAAAAGAGATGGCTTAGGCCTTTCTTCAAAAGTCCACTAGGTCTGAAAAAGCCACCAGAAGAGTCATTATGCCACAGAGGTAGAGAGCAATCACAGCTGTCACCATAGGATATAAAAACAAAAAGCCCAAAAGGGCAGAGAGGTAGAATGGTGAATAGTGTGTGAGGCCAGGAGTCAGGAAGACTCCAGCTTCAAACACTAATTGGATAAACCCAGGCAATTGGATAAATTGGATAAATTGGATAAACTCACAAAAACCTCTTCCTGCCTCAGTTTCCTTATCTGTAAAATGGAGATCTTAAGAGCAACTCCTTCCCAGGGTTATTATGAAGATCAAATGGGATTATATTTATAAAGTGCTTAGCACTTTATAGCACTATGTGCCTGGCACCCAGTAGCTGTCCACTTGGAAAAACACAGCACCACCAAAGCAATTAGAAAGAACAAGCCTTTAATCAGGACAGGGGAGACAGTGATCTTATGGTCACCACACAGAGTCATGCACACACAACACCAATACCATAACAAGGCTAAGCTCTGAGACTCTGGGAACAATGTCTCTTGGGAGCTGCTGGGTAGCTCAGTGGCTTGAGAACCAGGTCTAGAGATGGGAGGTCCTGGGTTCAAATCTGGTCTTATACCCTTCCTATCTGTGTGACCCTAAGCAAGTCACTTAACCCCCACTGCCTAGCACTTACCACTCTTCTGCTTTGGAACCAATACATAATATTGATTCTAATATGGAAGGTAGGGGTTTCAAAAACTTGTCTTTGGGGAAATGCACCAGGAATGAGAATTTTCCATCAAACTGAAGAACTTGGCATCGTATATATACTTTAGAGAGTATAGGAAAGAAAGGACAACTGATTAGCTACATGGAGGCTAGTAGAGGATCCTGGCCAGGAGCTAGAACACCTGAGAATGGACTAGATATAGTGTAAAAAATTTGGGAGACAAAAGGATACCTAAGACTGGATTATATCTGCTAATCCTATCTAAAGTAATCAAGACGTGTGTGAGGGTTTATGGTTCAGTTTGGGACAAAGGATCAGTAAAGGGGTTTCTTAAAGACAGGCCATCAAGGACAAGGGGCATTTGGGGATTTCATAAAGGTATTATATGTTAGCAATCATACTTAACAAGGTAACAGTATTTCAAATGAACAGGGGAGAACACTAATTCCTAGTGCTCACTCAGTAGCTCTCTCCCGTGAGTCTCTGTGTTCTAGTAGAGCTTATGCCTTGCGTAGGTCCTATTTTTCCTCCTTTGGGCTAGTATTAGCATCACTTTCCTTATCCAAAGAAAAAAAAACTAAGTATCCCTAGTCTTTCAGTTCCCTCCTCTCAAATCGGGGGCATTTCAGAAGATAGGCCAATCCTGACTCTATCACCTTCTTCATCAAGTTTTTATGAGAATTCCTTCTTGGGAGCTTTTCCCTATCAAGATTTCAAAATAACCTAAGGACAGAATGCAGCTGTTCAGGAATGCTTCCAAACCGTGTTTTTTTAGGTGAGAGGGTTTTTTTTTGTTGTTTTTTGTTTTTTAAAGTGGATACTAGAATTGGAAACTCTCAGAATGGGGGAGTTAGGTTGTAGAAATCTTCCTGGATGTATGTGATAAAGTTGCTTTGTTCTTTGGTTAATGAAATTTTTCATTTATATTTTGCAGTCAGTAAGGGGACAGAAACGTGTGAAGTGTTAAAGATAACTGACATTTATACAGGGCTTTAAAGTTTTCAGTGTTTTGTAATATCTCATTTGTTCTCAATAGCCCTTTGAGGTAGATAGTACAGTGGATATTAGCCCCATTTTGCAGCTGAGCAAACAGGCAAACTGTTACGGTTTAATACATGCAGTCTTGAGGGCAGCAGGGTGACTCAGTGGAGAGAGAGTCAGGAGGGCTTGGGTTCAAATCTGGTCTCAGATACTCTTAGCCATGTGCCCCTAGACAAGTCACTTAACGCCTAGCCCTTGCCTTGGAACCAAAACTTTTTTGCATCAATTCTAAGATGAAAGGTAAGGTTTTTCTTAAAATAAATAAATAATCAAATAAATGAATGAATGAATGAATAACTGCTTATTGATAGCTTAGGTAACTTTCCCAGGTTCACACAGCTAGTAAATAGTAGAAATGGATCTTGAATGCAGCTCTTTAGGCTTCCCTGACCAACTCTCTATCCACTGTACCACACTGTCTACAAAAAGGCTACCTATCTCATCGGTTTGTTGTGAGGAAATCTCTTTATAAATTTTAAAATAATAAATAAATCTTAGCTTTATTGTCATTACTGTGGTTTAGCACCATGCCCTGTACAGAGGAAATACAAGTATTTTCTGAATGAAAAATGAATGAATGAATGAATTCCTTTTTTTAAAAGAAGAGTTAAACTATTTGGGAATTGGAAAGGACCTTAGATATCATCTATCTAAAATTTTCTTTTATTAATGAGGAAATCAGAGCACAGAGAAATTACACAGTTTGTCCAGAGTCACACATCAAGAAAGATGCAAAGCTGGTATTAGACTCCTAACACCTACTTCAAGACTCTTTCTGTCAAACCAAACCGAACATATACCTATCCTACATAAAGATGATGGGTATATGCTCCAGAATCTGTCCCTGCACATGGGCTATAGACTGAAACATCTCTCCTCTGAAACTCACCACCCTGGAACAGAAAACTTCTTCTCATGCTTGGACTATTGAAATAACCTGTTTGTGGGCTTCCTTGTTTTCAATTATCTCCCCTGTCCACACTATACTCAACTGTCAAATTGGACCAGTTCACAACTCCGCCAACATGGTATTAGTATATCTATTTTTCCACATACCTTCCAACATTTGTAATTTTCTTTTTTCTGTCACCTTGGCCAAGATGATAGGTCTGAGTGGTACTTTAGAGGTTGTTTTTTTTTTTTTTTTTTTTTTTTTTTTTTGTTTTTTGTTTTTTAAGTCCTTACCTTCTGTCTTAGTATCAATACAAAGTATTAGTTTCAAGGCAGAAAAGTGGTAATGGTTAGGCAACTGAGGTTAACTGACTTGCTCAGAGTAACACAGCTAGGAAGTATCTGAGGCCATATTTGAACTCAGAATCTCTTATCTCCAGGCCTGCCTCTTTATCAAATGAACCACCTACCTGCCCCTTTAGAGCTGTTTTAATTTGCATTTTTCTAATTCTTAGTTATTTCCAACACTTTTAATGAGCATTGAGAATTTTGGTTTATTATTCTGAAAACTGCCTCTTCATATCCTTGGACCATTTATCAATTGGAAGTTGACTCTTAATTTTATAAATTTGATCCAGTTCACTATGTATTTAAAAAATGAAACTTTTATCAAAGAAACTTGCTATACACATAATTTGCCTTCCCACCCCAGTTTCTGGCTTTCCTACTAATTTTGGCTGCATTGCTTTTGTTTATATTAACCCTTTTTAATTTTGTAAAATTAAAATTAGCCATTTACCTCCTGTTATCCTTTTAATCTTTTATTTGGACATCAATTCTTTCTCTATCCATAGATCCATTAGGTGATTTTTTTCCATGCTCCCCTAATTTGCTTGATATCACCTCTAATATCCATTATGGTCTTATCTTGGTATATGGTGTGAGATATTGGCCTATAACTATTTTTTTACCAGTCTGCTTTTCAATTTTCCCAGAAATTTTTTATCAAATAACGAATTCTCATCCCCAACGCTGGAATAAGTGCCATTCCCTTAGAGATTTATAATTTATCTCATATATCTCTTGTTTATAGACAATTGTTTGCATGTTGTCTCCCCTTTTGGACTGAGTGCCATGAGAACAGAAACTAGGTGGGTTTTTAAGTTGCTTAGAACCTAGTAGGTGTTTAATAAATGCTTGTTGCCTTGACTTAATCTGTTACAGTTCCTGGAAGGCACAACTTTGAGGAGCTGTGCTACAGGGACAACCTTTCCGGATTTCCTATATTTTCATATTAGAGGAAAAATTACAGGAGACAAAGGAGAGCCTAAGGGACACTTGGAGGGAAAGGAAATGGTCATAAGCTTCCCAATGGGGATGTTCCCTTGGAATATAATTATTCTGAGCCTATTTGGCTCATACCTAATTCTCCAATTATACTAGTAGTGTTTCTACACCAGTGCTCTACCTGTCATAGCTAGCTCAAAGACTGAAGAGAGGGTATGTTTATCATCCACCAGCTTGTCTTAGAAAGCTAAGCATGTTCAGAAGATTTTTCTAAAAATCAAAACTGTCCAGTATCACAGTGAGCTGCCTCTGAAGTAGTGATTTCCTGGCTACTGAAGTTCTTTCAAGAGAGATTGATGACAATCTGTTGGAGGTATTTTCCAGCATGCTCATTTTCAGAGCTTGGACAAGATGAACTCTGAAGCAGCTAGATGGCACAGTGGGGAGAGCATTGGGTCTAGAGTCAGAGACACCTAAGTTCAGATCTGGTCTTAGACACCAACTGGTTATCTAATTGGGCAACTGAACCTCTGTCTGCCTCAGTTTCTTCAACTGTAAAATGAGGATAATAATAATACTTAGCTCCCAGGATTTGTGAGAATTAAGTGAGATCATATTTTGTATATCTCTTAGAATAGTTTCTGACACATTTTGTTGTTATATGGTTTTTCAATATGTCTGATTCTCTATGACTCCATCTGGAATCTTTTTGGCAAAGATACTGGAATGACTTACCATTTCCTTCTCCAGATCATTTTACAAATCAGAAAACTAAAACAAAGAGGATTAGGTGATTTGCCCAGGGTCACATAGTAAGTGTCTGCAGTCAGATTTGAACTCAGAAAGATGAGTCTTCCTTGATTGCAGGTCTGGTACTCTACTGTGCCACCTAGCAGCTCAATCTGGCTACCTACACTGTAGGTACTTAATAAATGGCTTGATTCCTTCTCCTCCATGCCCCAAACTAGGATTTTATGATCTTATCATTCTTTCCTTAATAAATCACAGATTGATCATCTATTAGTTCTTGTCATCTCTTCTTAAATATATCTATACTCTCACAGAAACAATTTCTCAGACTTCAAAGAATAACCACCTTCGAATTCCCAGAATTGCCCAGAACATTCTTCTTTGGAATTTTATTGATTTGTTTCTTTTTATATCATCTTCATTTTAAAAATAAATACTTCCCTTCACTCTTACCCAAAGATTCACTCATCTCTTATAACAACAGTAACGAGAAACAAAATAAAAGGAAAAAAAGAAGATACTTACAAGGATAAAAAAAAACATTGTTAAAAAACAACTTTGAAAAGCTAACCATTTCTCTGAAAGACTTGTGAGGAAACATGTTGCCCTACCCTTGACAGAAAGATGATAGACAAAATAGAGAGACACAAATTTTTGGACCTGGTCACTCTGTATATTCACTTTTCTTGACTATATTTATTTCTTATAAAGTTTTTTTTTTACTCCTTTCTTTCTCTTAGTTAATTGAAGATGAAAGGGTAAGAGGAGGATTGTAACAGTGATACTCCTAAAAGAGATCTATTATGATATATATTTTTTAAAAATTTATGGGAGAGAATAGGATAGTCAGAAGGAAGCACTGAAGGCACAACAGTTTTGAAAGTAATGTATTTGATTGATTATATACTTTGATAAAGAGAAATGGTGTCAATTGGAGATATGTAGTTTTTGTATTTTGTTGTATATGTGTAAAAGCTCACTTTTTGGCATCTAAGTTCACATACTTAAATTTAAGGGTGTCAAATGGAGATATGTGGTTTTTGTAATTTGTTTTGTATGTGTAAAAGCTCTCTTTTTGGTGTCTAAGTTCACATACTTAAATTTAAGGTAAATTTAATTCTTAAAGTAAAATTTAAAAAGGTTTTTAAAAAGGCACAGAAGAGTATTCTTTAAAAGTGACTTGTTTAAGTCGCCCATGTCCTTGACCTCTTTAAATCTCTAAAACGTTTTTTAAAAGAATAGAATAACTCTGTAGGGTTCATCACTCATCGAAGAAGGCAGCTGATGGCACAGTCTATCCATAGAGCATCTTGAGTCTTAGACCTTAATTCTAATCTGGCCTCAGACTCTAATTAGCCCTGGGCAAATTACTTAATCTCTGCTTCAGTCCCTGAAATGATAAAATGAGGGTAATAATAGCACCTATTTTTGGAGGCTATTGGGCAGATCAAATGAGATAATATTTGTAAAAAGGATTTGAGGGGGTGCAACTAGAAGACTCAGTGGACTGAAAGCCAGGCCCAGAGATAGGAGGTCCTGGGTTCAAATCTGTAGCTGTGTGACCCTGGGCAAGTGCCTAGCCCTCACCACTTTGGTGTCTTTGAACCAATACACTGTATTGATACAAAAAAGAAGGTAAGGGTTTGAAAAAAAGACTTTAGCACAGTAAATGTTTACTCTCTTCCCTCCTATGAAGCCACCAGAGAGAAGAAACGGCAGGAAGGGATATATCTTTAAAATCTATCATGTTCCTCAAGGTATTTAGGTCACCTCAAGGCCATAGAGGAGTAATTGACTGTTTCGGTCCCCCAAAACTCATATGGATTTGATGCTCACCTCTGAAGAAGATCCTTTTACTCCATTATTAGTCAGTTCATTTTAATAAGACTGATTATGAGGTTAGCTAAAGGAGACAGAGAAATAACCCTTACAAAAGGAGTCAAGAACCCCAAAGTTCACATAGTACATTTAGGTAAATGAGTTGGATTGCTTTTTGCTTTTAGCTCCCCTTTTGTGTTGGGAAAGTAATTACTGTATTAGCTCACCCTTGGCCCCCAGCCCTGGGTTATCATGCTGAGCAAATCTTTGGCAGCTTCATCAGGGGATCAAATGTTTACAGTTTTATTCGACTCACTAAATGAAGTGGGCTCTGAAAATTTGTTTTTGACATTAAATGAAATTTTAAAAAAGTAAACCTTGAAAGTCTCTAGACCTTCCCATGAGACATTTTCCTTGTCCAGTCTTTGTGGGTAAGGGTAAGAGATAGAGAAGGAAGGAAGGAAGGATAGAGGGAGGGAGAAAAAAAACCCCCAAACTGAAAATGGTTTTAAAATAAAAGACCTGGGAGGGAATTGATTTTTCATGTGGGCCTTGGCTCTAACTTGGCATGTATGATCAGGAGACAGCATGCATTGTAAAATGATGAGAGGCATTGTGTGAGCATGCTGGAAACCCTGCTAAATATGGTTTTTGTTATGGCCATAAGTTACGCAGCAAATATTTGCAATGGCGGCAAGTGGAGCATAAGCCAAATAACCTCAGATTTTGTTTTCTAAATTTTGAGACACACTACAAAACCTAGCACTGCTCTGTTGGCCTGTTCTTTCATGTTCCTACTCTCATGGTTTTCTCCTGCAAAACAATTCTACAGCCTACCACCTTGTTCTGGGTCAAGAAATGGTGCCAAACAGTGTGTTTGTTTTGCCTGACGCTGCCCCTGGAGGCTGCAATTCCAGTTTTCTGTTCAACATAAACATTTTAAAATGAAACTTGAGTATTTGCTGGGATTTGACAAAGGTCCAGAAATGGCATCTATACTGGGACCAAACCTTTGCCCTTGGATACTCTTGAGCTGCTTGAAAAGTAAACCATCTAAAGGCAGAAGTGGTTTTAGAAAGACCCCTCACCCCACTCCCCACCAATCCCCTCAAGGACCACAGGTAACTCTCTATGTACATATAGTCTTATCCTGGGGACACAGTAACACAGAAACTCAGGGTTAAAAGAGAAATAGCTTCCAGGAATAAGGTGCAATCTCACTGTAATCTTCCTTTATGTCATGTATCATTCTGGGGATTGTAGTTCAATCAAGGTAGTGACAAGCTGAAGATTGCCTAAAGGAAGACCCGTGAAGAATAATGACCTCCATGACCATCAAGATGGTGGAGGAACTTGAGTCCAGATCATATTGGGATTGGTGGAAGGAATTGAGGATGTTTAGCTTAAAAAAGAGAAAACTGATGGGATAAGATAAACTGTCTTCATTTACTTGAAGAGCTGTCAAATGGAGGAGCAATTTGGCTTGTTCTCTTTGTCTCTAGGGAGCAGAATAGCGAACAAAGGGTAAGTAACAAATTTAGGCTTGGTGTCAGAGCTATATATACTAATGTGGAATGGGCTCCCTGGAGAGGTTAGGGGTGGGAGTGGGGGGGGTATCTTTCCTTGAAGGTCTTCCAACAGAAACTGAATAACCATTTGTCAGGTGCTTTTTTCCAGGTTTATTAAAAACACAGCGATGGTGAACTTTTTAGAGACTGAGTGCCCTAATTGCAACCCTCACACTGCAGGTGAGTCCCCCACCTTGTCCCAGACAGGGGAGGGAGGAAGCACTTCCATTGGACTGCTGGGCAGAGAGGCAGGTGATGGGAGAAATGTCCACAGGGGTGTGTGGAGAGAAGGGAGGGAGCAGCCCCCTCTGGCACATGTGCCATAGGTTCACCAACATGTTATAACAGAAATTCCTTTCAGTTATGGGTTGGACTAAAGAGTGACTTCCAACTCTCAAATTCTGTGATTCTGAAAAGAACCTCAGAGCATCCTTTTGATTCCTACCCCTTGCCCTATCAGTGAAGGGCAGCTCATTGTCTCCCACAATGGGATACTTCATTGGTTGCTCTAACTATTATTGAGCTTTATCTTGAGCTCTACCTTGAGCCAAAAGTTGCTTCTCTGAATTTCCAAAGACAACCACTACTTCTAGTTCTGGCTTCTGAGACCAGGAATAACAACAATACAACAATAATGATAATAATAACAACAATTAATATTTACATAACACTTACTATGTGCCAGGTACTACACAATTATTCTCTTATTTAATTCTCAACAACCTTGGAAGGTAGGTGTTATTATTATCCCTGTTTTATAGATGGAGAAACTGAGTCAAACAGAAGTCAAGTGACTTACTCAAGGCTATACAACCAGTAAGTGTTTCAGGAAGGATTTAAATTCAGGTCTTCCTGATTCCAAGCCTGGCATCTATCGGCTGTGCCACTTACCAAGAGAAGTCAGATTTATTTCCACGTGAAGATCTTTAATGATGTGAATGACTTGAAAATAGCTATCATGGAAGAGATTTGCTGGATCTCCTGTCACTTTTCATGAGGGAAATATTTGGCATTTGAAATATATATCCATTTAATAAAGGGGACACTGTAAAAACCCTATTTTAAATCCGGTTACTCATTAAGCATAATAGTGCAGGTGAGATCTAATTTCCATAGTGGGGTCTCCTAGGACCCCAGATTTTAGGTGAGCAGAGGAGAGGGAAGAATAAAATAACTTCAGCTCAACAAATATTTAACTGAGCACCTACTTTTTGTCCAGCATGATGAAATAGAGAGAGGTATCATGGATGAAGTTGGTAGAGGGCCTTAGAGGCAGGAAAACACAGGTTGAAGATTCTAGCTATGAGATGATGGTGGTCATTTAATATTTTTATGCCCAGGGAGCTTTCTAAGACTATACATTACAAAAAAGTTCCTGATACGCAGTGGTGGAGGGAATTCCATACTAAGAGTTCCTACTAGGATAAAATTACAGGTCTCTGATTTTAGTAGAAGATATAGTGAGAGACATAAATAGAATGTAAGACTTAATCCTTTTTCTTATGGATCTTTTACAGACTTCTTAAGGAAATAACACTTGCAAGCATGAAGGACAGTATAATATAAGAGCTAGGTGTTAGGTAGACACCAAACATGGATAAGCAGAACTGAAAAGGGCTTGGCAAATTCTCACACCAGATGAGCTAGTCTGATTCTGGAAAATAGTGTGAGGTGGACAACTTTGTTCAACTCTGCCTCACTTAAATCCAACTCTTACTGTGATGTCACTGGAATTCTTAAACAATGAAGGACAAGCAACAACAACATTATAAAAGAATGTGCATAATTGGGTGCTAATTGTGTGTTAGAGATTATAAGTGATTATAAGGCAGACAAGAAAGAGAAACATTATTTTGAGCTAGGATGATCTGGTATGGATTCTAGGTGGGGATGATAGGGATGAGGCATCCCATTCCTCTCTGGAACAACTCTTGACACCAAGTCTTAAGTTTGATATTTTCCCATTGTTCTTTTTCTAAAACCCCTACCTTCTGTCTTAAAATCAACACTAAGTTTCAGTTCCATGACAAAAGACAGTAAGGTCATGGCAATTGGGATTACGTGACTTGCCTTTAGGATCACAAAGCTAAGAAGTATCTGAAGCCAGTCTCTTTGCTCTTCATTTGGCTCTCTGGAGTCAAACATGAGAAAGGGTAAAAGTCGACAAAGTTGTGATTAGAACCGAAGGTACCCACTGGAAAAGTGGAGATAAAGAGAAAGAGAAATGAGGGATTCATCTTCCTGTAGTTCATGTAGCTGATTTTTTTAATTAGGCACCATGTATTCTGTTCACCCTTTTGCAGACTGAATCAACCTTGGAAATATGTTGGTATTTGTCTACTTATGGAGGATGAGTAATGCCAGGTCAGAATGAAAAGTCTTTATGGCCAGACTAAAATTATATGAGCTGGTTAAAGGGGAGGGGAGTCTTTTACTAACTTTGAAGGTGATCTTTATTTTATATTGAATTAGACTTATTTCAAGGTAATAGAAACTTCTCGACTTGCCAGTGGTGTTCTCTTGGTAGGAAGGGATAAAGTTAGAAATCTCATTTGTTGTCCTGTTGTTCAGTCATTTGAGTTATGTCTGACTCTTCTTGACCCCATTTTGGGGTTTTCTTGGCAGAGATACTGGAGTAATTTGCCATTTCCTTCTCCAGCTCATTTTACAGGCAGGAGGCAGCTGCTATTATTATCTCCACTTTATAGATGAAGAAACTGAAACAAACAGTGTTAAGTGACTTGCCCACCCAGCTAGCCAAAAAGCTCATAAGTGTCTGAGGCCAAATTTGACCTCTGGAAGATAAGTCTTGATTCCAAACCCAACGTTATATTCACTGCATCACCTACCAGTTCCCCAGAAATCTCATTAGCTAAGAATGCTCATGATATGATGAGTCTTCCCGATTGGCTGAAAGTGAGTTTATTTTTCCCAATTATTCCTCATCTCAAGACACTGAACATTCTGGTCCTCCCTGATCTCAAGGTTGTATTTGGAGATTAGAAAAAGGAACCAATGATCTGGCTTCCAAAAGGTCAGATGTCGAAATCCAAAATTCAATTTGTATCTGCTAAAGACCATCCTCATTTGGGATATTATGAGAAAAAAAAAACCCTCTATAATTCTTAAAGTTATAAACCTAAGTAGTTAATATCATTATCTGGAAATGGGAGGAAGGCAGATAGTCTGATATGCCACTCCTGGCCTAGGGTGAAGTCAGATATCCAAGTGAGGACAACAGGAATTTTAGAAAAAAATAACTTTGTACCAATTAGTGGGGAGTTAGATTTCTTCTAAAAGTATGCCTACTTACTTTAATCCAATGAATACTTCCTACTTTGCAGATATTTTTCTTATATTCATAAACCTTAGGAAATAGTCTTAGGATCTGAAGGGTGCAAAAGGTGGGAGTTGGAGGTAGGAGGGAATGAAACTCCTAGGAGATGACACCTGACTTGGCAAGAAGAATAGAAGAAAGCACATAGGTAATAAGGGAAGATTTGGATTCAAATCCTGCCTCAGTTGTTTATAAGCAATGTAACTGGTCAAATCTCTTAAGCTTTCTGAGCCTCAATTTCCTTACCTGTAAAATGAGGATGATAATACTTTTTAAATAGAGGTCACAAGGTTGTTGGAAGGGTCATATGAAATAATTTCTGTAAAATGCTTTGCAAACCTTATAATGCTCTAAAAGTATCAGTGATTGGTTTGTTTGTAGACGCCAAACTTTGAAAGCAAATACAACCTTGGAATCAGGGAGGACCAGAATGTTCAGTGTCTTGAGTTAGAATTCAGGAATCAGGAAATTTTTACTAAAGTTGAAAAAGCCCTGTGCTCAAAGGCAATGTCACCAGAAATGACTGAAGCCCCCCTACCTCCAAATGAGAGTGGGTCGATGATAAAAACAGGGTCTAAATGGGCTCCTGTTACTTTTGTAGTTGATAACTTTCTATACTTATTTATAAATTGAGACCCAACTCCAACATATTGTTGGTTCGGTTTGGGAAATACTAAAATGTCCTTGGTTTATTCACAAGCTTTGGAAAATGTGTGCATGTAGTTTTAGATTGAACTGGTTTGCTGTGGTATGTTTCATATTTTTAAAGAATATAAACAAACAAAAAACTCTTTCATTCTGGGTTTTTTTTTTCTTTTTCTTTTTTGAAGTCAGATTTGAGCTTCCATCTGGGTTCAGCCCACTTCTTTCTGGGTTTGAGGTCATGGGTCTGGGTTCAAGTTCCTGATTAGAAAGTTAGACTGTCACGTTGTTGGCCTTGTGGAAGACAATTTTGCCCTGGCCAGGAGCCTGTAGGAGTGCTTGGAGGAAAGAAAAAAAAAAAGGAAAAAATCTTTGGCTCCACCAAGATTGTAAATGCTTATGAAGTGATTCTGAGATGGAGCAAACATAGACTAAAAATGTTCCTTTTAGACTCTGGCAGGCATGAACCTCCAGAATCAGTATTCGTTGGTCATGTGATAGATAGCAATGGATTATGATCTGTTTTTCTCCTTCTCAGAGGGGTACCCCCAGATTTGGAGCCAGAAGATGAATTTGAATCCCAATTTTGACAGTGACTAAGTAATTTCAGGTGAATTGGGAGACCTTTCCTAGTTTCAGTTTCCTCATCTGTCAAATGGGAATAGTAGGAGCTGACATCAATACAGTACTTTAAGGTTTGCAAAGCTCTTTACATCCATTATCTCATTTGAAAATAAGGTTATATATACTACATATCTAACTAGGTCATTGTGAGAAAAGTGCTCTGTAAGCCTTGAAGTGTTATATAAATATGAGCTAATATTAGGAGTCTTGGTACCTAAGCCCTGGTCCTGGTTCTGCTATGAACTTGGTATGTGACCGAGACCAAGTCTTTTAACCTTATTTGGGTCTTACTTCTTTCAGATGTAAAATGAGAAGGTTAGACAAGTTGATTTTTAAGGTCCTTTCCAGCACCAAGGTATTCTATTGCTTCTCCTGAATATACACTGGGTAAAAGACTGACTAAAACCATGATGATGATAAAAATAAAACACAAGTACAGGAATATATTTATAGATTTTTCTTGGCTAAACTTTTGCTTTCTGGAGAAATTTCTGTGGATCAAGCCTTAATATTCCTATTAACAATCATTTGAGCCTATTGAATTGTTAAAAAAGAAAACACATGGCTACAAACAAAATTGTGGAAAAACAGGTAGCCCATTCATTCATTGCTGGGGAATTACAAATTTGTAGAATCTTTTTTGGAGAAGAATCTGGTCATACACAATGAAAGTTATAGAAATCATCATCCCCTTTGACTCAACAATTCCACTATTGGCATATATTCTGAATGTGTTATTAAGAACAACAACAACAAAAGAAAGCCATCTGTTCATAGATTTTCATAACAGCATTGTAATTGCAAAAAAGAATAACAAAACAAAAAACCCAATAATCTAGAGACAATTTAAGTGTCCAACAATGGGGAAATGATGGAAAACATTTTGGTACATTAGTGTAAAGGGCCAATACAATGCAATTAAGGAAGACAATATAAAGAATATGAAATTATAGAAAGATATTTGCAAAAGAATGGAAAATGGCAAAGACAGAAACTAAATTAACGAGTACATGTGAACTGACCATTTGAGAGGAAAAGTGAAAGCAAATAAATGGTCTAACCAAGAAATTTGATGATAATTGAGAGAAAATGACTGAGATATCATAACATTTTATATGTTGAAATTTATCTATTTAAATATACTTATTTGAAAATTGGTTTAATTAGTTGTAGTGGTGATTGTTATCAAGTTTAAAATTTTTAAGAAAGAAAGAGAGAAGGAAGAAAGGAAGGAAGGAAGTATAAAAAAGAAAGAGAGAGAAAGAGAAAGATAGAGATAAGGAAAGGAAGGAAGGGAGAAAGAAAGAGAAAGAATGGTCTAAAATACTTTTTCCCACTTTCCTCTCTTTCTTTTCATTCATCTCTGCATCTGTGTTTTACACTTTAATTTTTATTGTATGGGGCCTGAAGTCAAAGTATTTCATTGAAAAAAGACTTAGCTAGTAACATTAAAATTTTCATTAGAAATGATTACATTGAAAAGTTATTTTTTTCCTTGTTCATTTATTTTATGAAGTTTCACAAAGGTTAGCACAAGTGTTATAAAATAAATAGGGACTCTTCTGAATGCTGCTATGCCACTAGAGGATATTGGTTTGGGAAGCTGTGCCTTGGGGGACCACCCAACCCCGTCACCCTGCTGGATGTTATAATGTCCTGTTTCTATAACAGTGGCCAGGCAGGACCCTTAATGGTCAGATAGATGGGTAACCCTTTCAGGTCCCACCTGGGGTTGGATAGATTATTAATATTGGGCTCTATTAGCCTTGGATAATGTTCTCATCTGATTGCGTTGCTCCCTCCCCAAGGGTTGCGATTTAATGACCACTCAGGAAGGTACTTAATAAAACTTTATCTATTGATGTTAAATAGGGAAAGGAATAATCAGGAACAGATTGGGGATAGGAGACCCTGTCACTAATAGCTATGATCAATAATCCCTCAGGACTGTAGGCAGTTGTTTCAGTAAGCTGGAGCTAGTGGTTTCACACTCCTCTGGTTCAGCTTGGCCACTGCCAAACCAGAGGGCAATCTGCTCAGTTGGTACAGATACCGCTGACCTCTCTCAGCTTTATTAATATCAATTTGTGATGTCAACCTGTACAGCTTTTAGGAAGAAATCCCTCAGGAAATCCACCCTCTTCTTATTATACCTTCCTTCCTCCCTTCACCTCCCGGGCCCAGATACCTAATAGCTAATGATGATCAAATGCCTAAAGATCTAGGGAGATTCAGAGAGGGTCAATGGTCAAAGCTCAAAGCCCCAAAGACCCGAGCCTCCAGGACCAAAGACCCCTCCCAGATGACTGTTGGGGTATTTATATCCTCAGGCCAACTGCCTTTGCTCCTGCCCTCACGGCATCCAGGAACATTCTGATGTCTTCCAACTGTCTCCCTTGTCAATCGAGGTGAAACTCAGAGTTTGAATATAACACAAGCCATACAAGTGAAGGAAGTCTTGGAAACTCAGAGATGTCCTTGCTGATTGTTTTTCAGAAACATTTCACGAGTAGGACCTGGTACCTTATACAGAGCGGGCATTAAGTAATCTTTCTTAATGATGATTCTAGTGATGATAATGTAGCAGAAGCCTTCTTTGTGAAATCAAATCACCATGACTATGAGCCAAAGGCATATACAGGCATGGAGATTAAAGGAAGATAAAGAGTAGATTTCATTTGATGATATTTCTTGGATGGCTTTGCTACTAAACTTAGCTGTGGTTGAATCCCACACTTTTAGAATTAGAAGGAGATCATCCAGTATACTTCTTTCATTTTTGTAAATGAAAAACTGAGGTCAAAGTTGTGAAGTGATTTGTCAGAAATCACACAGCTAATAAAAGGCAGAGCCAGGACAAGAATTCACTATGTAGATAATCCTTTTTCAACAACCAACACTAAGATATTTAACAGATATTTAACTGTTCCTTCTACCTCCCACTCCGCCAAATTTCATTGATTTTTGAATTTGTTGAAATTTCAGCAAAATTTCTTCTACTTGCTCCCTTCTCTCTATTCCCACTGCTGTCAGCCAAGTACAGGTTATTACTACCTTTAACTTCTCTTATTATAATAGCTTCTTAAAACAAAACAAAAACAAAACAAAACAAAAAAACAACCCTTATCTTCTATCTTATAATTAATACCAAGTTTTGGTTCTGAGGTAGAAGAGTGGTAAAGGTTAGGCCATTGAGATTGAGTGACTTGCCCATGGTCACACAACTGGAAAGCGTCTCAGGCCAGATTTGAACCGATATCCTCCCAACTCTTGGCTGGTCTCTCAATCCACTGAACCATCTAACTAGATACCCCATAATAATAGTTTCTTAACCAGTCCTTCCCCCTTTCACTTACCCCTACAATAGATTTCTATGTATTAGTGTCATTAATTTTCCTAATGCACACTACTCCTCCACTTATATAAACTTTTGGTGACTCCTCATTGCCTTTAAAAATAAAATTAAAAAAAAATTTAAAATCAAAGTATGGAATTCTTACTCTCACATGCAAATAGACCCTCCATAATCTGACTTCCATATACCTTTCCCTTTTAATCTAATATCATATCCCATCCAACTAAACTGAATCACTCATCATTCCTCAAATATACCTCATATATTTCAACCCTGAACCTTTCTTGGCTAGACTGCCCTTCTGCAATGTATACTTGTTGAAATTCTGTCTTTTGTATAAGACCCAGTTCAAAGGCCATCCTTTTCATGAAGACTTTTCTGAATTTCCCAGACAGAATTGCTCTTTCTTCCTCTAATCATTTACAATAATAACAGTTCACACCTTCATAGCTTTTCAAAGTTTCAAGGGTCTTTCTTCATATAAGCTTGACATAGAGGATAGATCTGAGTCAAGAAACCTGTGTTCAACCACAAGAAATTATTAAAGAAAACTGCCCAGAGATCCTTGAACAAGAAAATAAAATTGAAAATGAAAAAATTCACAGATCCCCTCCAGAAAGAAATCCTCAAATGACAACTTCCAGAAATGTAAATTCAAGAGCCACCAAGCTAAGGAGAAAATTCTTCAGGCAGCCAGAAAGAAACTATTCAAATACCATGGAGCTACAATCAGGATCACAGAGGACCTAGCAGTTTCTACATTAAAGGATCGAAAGGCATGGATTATGACAGTCAGGAAAGCAAAAGATTTGGGTTTACAACCCAGAATCACCTATCCAGCAAAACTGAGTATATTCTTTCAAGGGAAAAAAAAATGAACATTCAATAAGATAGAAGATTTCTAAGCATTCCTGAGGAATAAGCCAGACCTAAACAAGAAATTTGAAGTCCAAACATGAGACACAAGAGAAGCATAAAAAGGTAAATAAGAAAGAGAAAATTTAAGGAACTCATTAAGATCAAAATGTTTATATATCTACATGGAAAGAGGATACCTTGAATTCTCAAAAATTACTCTTAGTAGTAGAGAAGATAGAAGGAGTTTACTCAGAAAGAGGGTGGAGAAATAAGACTGATTATGATGATATGATGTATATGTAAATGTGATGATAAGAAACCTGTGTTTGGATCTCATCTCTGATAGGAGTTGCAGTGGATAGAGCACTGGACCCAGAGTCAGGACTTCCTGAGTTCAAATCTGGGCTCAGATACTTTACTAGCTGTGTAACCTGAGGCAAGCCACTTAAGCCTGTTTGCCTCAGTTTCCTCATATTTAAAATGGGGATAATATTAGCAGCTGCTTCCCAGGCTTGTTGTGAGGATTAAAGAAAATAATAATTGTAAAGTGTTTAGCACAGTACTTGATATAGAATAGGTGTTATATAAATGTTAGCTATTATTATTTATTAGTTACTTACTAGGTGGTCATGTCCTAAGTCATTTAACCTCTCAATGCCTCTGTTTTCTCTCATTAGTAAAATGGTGTTAAAAATACATAATGTATGTTTCCATTCAAAAAGCTGGGCATATATTTCACCTATACCAATTACCTAAGTGGGTTGTTGTGAGGAAAATGCTTTGCAGACTTTACAAAATAAATAAATAAATATTTATATGCATTTAAATTATATATGATATATACATTTACATATTTATATTTATATATAATTATTAATTTTATGTACTTACATGTAAATAAATATATGTTATTACTACTGTAATAGGCATCTGTTTTTATCTACATATTTAAAATGAGAAATCTTAGGCTATAGAGAGAATTGATTTGTCCAACATTTAGCAGTTAGCTAGTGGTGGAGCCTGGGCAGGAACCCAGGGCTTCTAATTCCCCTGGAAGGGATCTTTCCATTTTGCCATTCTGTTTTTCATTGTCCTTTCTACTGTTCTTATTTTTAGCAGACTTTGTATATACATCTCATCTACTCCACTAAGCTATAAATTCCTTGGGGCCAGAGAACATGTTTTCCTCCTTCCTTTCAATATCATCAGCAATTTTCACAAAAGCATTATGGTAGGAAGAGACCTCAGAGGTTGGAAGAGACCTCAGAGGTCACCAAGTCCAACCTACACTTAAGAATAATCCACTTTATGAGATCCTTTGCTAGTGGAAGACCTCCATTGAGAACTGAAGGAAACTCATGTCATTTAAGGATAACTCTAATTAGGGTCATAAGATGAGCAATCTTGAACTGAAAGGGACCTCAGTGACTTCTGTTATTCTTCCATAGTTTGCATTTTGAGCCCTTTTCTCTTGATAGAATGAGAAGTTTTGGACAATTATCTAATTCAGCCCTTCTTGTTTTATGAATCTGGAAACTGAGGTCCAGTGAAATTTACCCAATGTCACATGGATAAAAGGTGTAAGAGTCAAGATCTAGATCCAGTTCCTGTCTTCAAATCCATCATTCCTTCTTTCTACTGACTCATATTGACTCATACCAAAATTTTGGGTCTTTGTCATTCACTGCTCCTAGTTTTACTCTCTGAAGCCAAGTAGAATAAGACTAATTTTTCTTCCAGGTGACAGACAGTTTTTCAGATATTTGAAGGCAGTTACCAAATCCCTTCTAAGTTTTGTTTTGTTTTGTTTTGTTTTTTATCTAGACTAAACATTTGCAATATCTTCCACTCGTTCACATATGGCATGAAATCAGTGAGGATTCTTTGCATTTCCAGGCCCCCTCCACTGGTTGCCTTCTAAGTGGAGAATATCCTTTTTAAAGTGTAGAACTCAGGATCGTGCTAAAAATATGATCTGACCAGAGCAGAGCTCTCTTAGTCGTGGACCCTGTTCTTCTTTTAATAAAGATTAAGGTCATGTTGGCTTTTGGATCACCATGTCATACTTCTGACTCACAGTCCCCTAATAAATACTACTTAAATGAATTAATTTAAATCAATAAACATGATTGTTGATGCCAAGACCTGTGTTATATGTATTCAGAAGACAGCCTTATTTAGATGTGAATTTAGGAACCCTGGGAAGGTCCTTTTGTCTTTCCCAAAGGTTTCCAGGGCCCTTTGCTAGGTGTATAATTCATTTAACTGAATCCTAAGTATCTGATTCCACACAAAGAGAGAAGGTTCAAAATGAAAATACCTTTGCAAGTGGTCACTAAGATTCACAGTAAGGCATAAGTGGCTAACATTTGAACTTTAATGGAGTTCTAGAAATTGCGAAAGAGACTGGGAGAAGCTGAGTCAACCTCAAGGGAAGTGTCCTATTTTATTCTAGGTTCAAGAAGAGTGAGGCACTGTGGATCCAGCCATCACACCTGCCTGGCATCAGAGCGCTGGGGTTCATTGGCACACCTTCTAGAGGGGAAGAAAGATAGAGTCTGGACCACTGATTTTTATTAGTATAGGGAAGTCCTGCATGGTGAAACTGTTGATGTAGGTTGAAACTTATAATTTCTGGACTTTGCTTATAGTTCTGAGAAGTTAAATGACTTTTCTGGGGTCACACAGCCAGTCTATTTCAGAAGTGAGATTCAAAATCCAGACCTTGATGGTTTCAAAGCCAGCTCTCTAGTCTTTATACCACACTGACTCTCAAAGGGCTTTGTAAACTAATGTATGCCAATAAGTAGGCTCTAGTCCCAGCTCTTACTTTTTGATTTCTTTACCATATTATTTTGGGCATATCATTCAACCTCATGTGCCTCAGTTTCTAGCCAGAAATGCAGGTTCTCCAAATGAATCACCCGATTTCCAAGTGGTATCTTTATTCCCACTAATGAAAACCACCATTTTTGGCATTATCCAGAAGTATCTGTTGTAGACCTCATTTCTATTATCTGGGCACCTCTTTAGGAAGAAAAATACAGAGATTCACTCTCTGACTTTGAAGAGTTTATAATATATGCTGAGAATGGCAAGGCTATGTGCTGAGAAGAACAGTATTCGAGGAAGAAGACCTGGGTTCTAGTGTGGCACTCTACTCTCTGCCTGTCCTTATGCTAACTCTACCACTTCTATGGGACTCTGTTTTCTCATCTATAAAATCCTCTATAAAATAAAGGTGTTGGCCTACATAATTTTTAAGGTTCCAACTTGATGAATGTGTGATTTTTGTTTTGAGCAATTAGGACCTCAGCTGCAGATCAGAAATTGGAATTCCTGCCCCTAGGTTCCCTTGTTCCCTGGGGCCCACTGCTGCTAAAATTATCCTCTTGTGTTTATGTGTGAGCTGAAACACAGAAGGGTCTGTTTTCTGGAATCACAGGATCATAGAACTGGAAGAAAACCTCTAATGCAATTCCCTCATTTTATGGAAGAAGAGAAAATGAGGCTCTGAGAAATTAAATGACTTCTCCAATATCACACAACTACTCCTTGGCAGATCTATGACTAGAATTCAATATTTCCCCATCCCTTCCCATCCAAATAATACCTCTGCCTCCTGTAAGTAATGACCTTACAGAGGAATGTTCCCGTAGAATCCTAGATAAGAAAGATGGATTAAAAAGAGAGGAGGCCAAGAGGAGGTCATCTCTCTTTTCTTGAATCAGTGATTAAAAAAAATAACCCAACAACAACAAAATGGGAGAACAAATTCTTAAGGTAGGTGGGGCCTGGCATTTAGTGTTTTGTAAAATTTAGGAAAGAAAAAGAATTGGGTGTAAATGTTAACACTGCCCTGAGGGGCAACATGAGCAGGCATGGCTAGAACTAAAGCAGGCTACCACCTCACTGGCTTAGTGACCTTGGCACTCTCTGGGCGACCAAGGCAACACAAAACAGTTAACTCACTGGGTTGAATAACTTCCTCAGGGCCTTAAGCACAAACAGACTTTTCTTTGGCATCAGGGACACACGCACAAAAATCTTTTATATTCACTGATTCCTCAAGCAACATGAACTAATCTCATGAGAACATCCAAGGGAAAAAACACGTGAGACAGCTAGTTTCCTAAGTTATATTTGCCCCCAGTAAAGGCTGTTTGTTTCTGCTTGGGAGGAGATGGGGGCAGCCAGTGATGAATGTCCAAATGCTGGATTAAGCCTACATATTGGACTTTGTCCCACACTGCTCCATGGCTGAGATCATGGTGACCATTATGAGCCTTAGTTAGTTGTTCTCTAAATAATTATAGGCAAAGAGAAAACAAAAATATCTCTTTTTTGTAGATGGCATAAGGTACTTAAAAGAACTCTATATGGTCAACTGAAAGTAACAGAAACAATAACTTCAGCAAAATTATAGGTATAAAATATAGCCACATAAAATTAGCATTTTACTGAGCAATAAAACCTAGGAGGAAAAAATAGACAGAAAAATTCTATTCAGAATAACTACAAAATGTCTAAAATATTTTGGAGTCTACCTATCAATACAAAGCCAGGAACTCTACGAATACAACTGCTGAACATTTTTGACAGAAATAGATTGCAATAGTAAGATAAATATCAATTGCACATGGGTTGGTTAATATAATGAAAATTATAATACTATCTAAATTAATTTACTTATTCAGTGTCATACCAATCCAACTTCCAAAGTGTTACTTTGTAGATAGAACAACAACAAAAACATAATAAAGAAATTCATTTGGTCCAGAATTTCAAAGGAAATAATGAAAAAAGTGGAAAGGAAAGGGGATTTAGTAATGTACTAGATATGAACTATACTACAAAGCAGTAATCATCAAAACTATTTGGTACTGGTTAAAAAATAAAGAGGACAATCAATGGAGCAAAGGAACCCTGTAGTCTAGTGTTCAATAAATCCAAAGACCCCAGCTATGGGAGTAAAGGTTCTCTATTTGACAAAAACTTTTGGGGAAACTGGTAAGCAATCTGGCAGAAATCTAGATATAAACAAACATCTCATACCATGTACCAAGACACATTCCAAATAAAAGGTCATATCATAGATAAATTGGATGAGTAAGGAAAACATTTTCTTTCATCTCTATGGATAACTGGGACAGTTCATGATCAAACTTGAAGCACAGAGGATTACAGAAGATAAAATGGATAATGACCTCAGAAAAGAAAAAGAGTTGAGACAAACAGAGCGAATAGAATTGAAATTAGAAGGAAAGTAGTCAATGATAAAGGTCTAATTTCTAAGATTCAGGTCTGTAAATGAGGTGGCACAGTGGACAGAACACCAGGACTGGAGTCTATGACTTGAGTTCAAATCCAGCCTCAGTCATTTGTTAGCCATATGAACCTGAGTAGGTCAAAGTTAACCCTGCTTACCTCAGTTTCCTCATCTATAATATGGGGATAATAAGAGTACCGACCTACCAGGATTGTTGTGAGAATCAAATGACATAATAATTCTAAAGCATTGGCACAATGCCTGGCACATTGTAAGTACAATATAAATGTTATCCATTAGTATTAAGAGTAAAATCCATTCCCCAATTGATAAATGCTTAAAGCATATGAACAAGCAGTTCAGTGGGAATAAAAGCAAAATCTTATATTTGGGTTAAAATTTTTACTTCATAAGCATAAAATGGGTGAGTTGGGCTTTTTTATTTTTTATGAAAAATGTCTTTACAGTCAATTAAAACTCAATATGGGTCAACAGTGAGAAATGTCAAAAATAAGTAATGTAATCTTGAAAGGTGTTAAGAAAGGAATGGCCATTTAATAAGCATTTATTAAGCACCCACTTTGTGCCAGGCACTGTGCAAAACGATGGGGATAAAAAGAATGGCAAAAAATAGTTCCTGTCCTCCAAAAGCTCATAGTCTTTATTTTGGGGTATTTTTGCATTTGTATAATTTGCCTCCCAAATTTTAAAATGAGCTCCTTGAGAGCAAGGATTGTTTTACTTTTGTCTTTGTGCTCTCAGTGCCTAGCAGAGTCCCCGGTACATAGTTGGAGCTAAGTAAATGCTTACTCACTGATGGATGGCTTCCAAAAATTAAAAAAAAAAGTGATAGTGCCACTGTACTCTGGCCAGGTTGGATCACATCTGATTTATTTTGTTCTGTTCTGAGCTTTATGGTTTCAGAAAGACATTACTAAGCTGGAGAACAAAACAGAAAAGGGTGAGGGAAGGGAGGGAGAGAATGAAGAACCTTGAGATCAAGCTAAATGAGGATCAATTGAAGCAAGTGTCTAACATGGAGAGAAGAAAACTGAATGGGGGTGTGACAGCTGAGTTTTGAAGAGTCAGGATTCTGAGGAGTGATAAGACCCATTTTATTAGAGCAAATTCTATCTGCCCATAAGGTAGAACCAGGAGCAATGAGTAGAAGTAGCAAAGGGGAAAATATAGGCTTGATATAAGCAAAATCTTCCTAACAATTTGAACTTTATAATAGTAGAATGGATTGCTAGGAAAGTAGTTGGTTTTCCTTCATTGTAGGTTCTTCAAACAGAGTCCAGATGACCATTTATTGAGTGTGTGGTTGAGCTGAATCTTTCTCAGCTGTGGGTTGGACTAAATAGCTTTTGAAGTCCCATACAAACTCTAAAATTCTTTTATTCTGTTTATATCACATCTTAGCCATAACATTTGAACATTTACATTTTTAGTTAGTGTTTTCTATTTTTAAGTCTTAATCCTCTCCCCCTAACCTCAAGCTCCCCTTCATTTGTGAGTTACTCAAGCACAAGGAGACTACTGGCTTATTTATCTTGGTATTCTCCATAGCCCAAGTAGAGTAATAATACTGTGCACAGAGCAATGGCGTTATTTGTTGATTTAAGATTGATCTGAGATATTTAAATGTCAAACAAGGATCCCTTAGAGGGCAGCTCTTTGGGATGTGCTGAGGGAGGGGGACTTAGAGAGAAGTTGGGGGTGTGGGGTTAAGGGTGAAGGTGTGTGCAGATAAATCAAGGAGGCTGGATTAAAACTCTTAGTGTGATTAAGCAGGATTAGAAGTTTGGATGCTGCCAAGAACCTTGGTCAAATGAAATAGAAAATCGCTTTTAGAGAGCCAGACTATGGTTCCTCCCAAGCTTTTCATCTTTTATTAAGTTATTTTTCTCCTTGATGAGAAGAAAGGGGAAAGATAGATGAGTGGAGAATAGCCTTGAGGTCTCTGAGAGTTGTAACCTCTGACTCCCCATGCTCAGCTAACAGTTTAGGAAGAAGAAAATTAAGAGATTAAATAATTTATTTCTCAAATTATTTACATTTTTGTGTGAACCTGGGTAAGTCACTTGACCCCCATTGCCTACCCTTACTACTCTTCTGCCTTGGAGCCAATACACAGTATTGACTCCAAGATAGAAGGTAAGGGTTTTAAAAAAAAAATTATTTGCATAATTTCCTATTTCGAACACTCAGAAACCGTAGAGAAGACTTTAACAACCCCCTGAACTACTTCAAAGCACTCTGGAGCTTCAGGAACTTGGTTTTGATGTCCACATTAGTGAGTGAGCTCTGGGTTTAAATCTTTTGGATTACTGTCATATGACGTGACATTAATGAGAGCCAGCAGTAGGTAAAATGGGTTTGGAACAATCTTATGAAGGAAGGGAATTATGAGCAGGCACAGGCAAAGACTGTGAAAGTGAAATAGCTCTTAAGGAAGGCTCCAGCAAACCAGATCCAATATAAGTCACATCAGTCAAAGTCAAAGACTATACTCAAGAATACTGGGTGCTGGGAGGTTTAGTCATGATCAGAATCTATTGTAACCCTCTAGATTTTGAGTTTAGGACAGCCATAAAAATAGTGCCTGGCTCCTACGTCAGATCTAAAGAAAGTCGAGTTAGGTATACCTCATGAAAGCTGGGCATGGAGAATGCCTGGAGAAAATCCAGTACGCTCTGCCCTTTTTGCTTTGATTTTTCTTCTGTTGGTATTCATGGAGATTGTGATTGGTGACAGGATTCTGAACCTGTTTAATCTCATAACTTGGTCCCCATGATGGCAAAATGAAGAGCAGGATAAAGTTGGGAAAAGTGGGAAGACTGTAGGGCAATTGGGACCTTGATGGCTCAGTGAATTTTGAAAACTACTATATAGTCAGTTCCCCAGCAAATAAAGAATACCTGCATTGTTATGCTTTCTAGTACTAAATGGAGGCATGACTTTTGGGTAACATGATCAATGTCCATGACCAAGGAAAATAAAAATCATTTTATGTCTCTAGGTACCTCCCTCATCACAAAGAATATGGTCTGACTTCTAGTATAATCTAATCCCCACTAGAATGAAGTACTCAACATTCAACTTGAGTGCTGGCTTGGGAGTGAGAGAACTAGTTCAGATCCTAACTTTAACATGTATAGCTTGTGTGATCTTGGCCAACTAATTTATCTTTTCTGGACCTCAGTTTCTCTAAAATGAAGGTGTTCCACTAAATGGCCTCTAAGATCCCCTCAAGCTCCTGATCTCTGATTCTATAATCTTACAAAGCTATGTTTTTGGTTCTTCTTTTGTATACGAGTCCCAATCAGCATATGGATCTTTGGTTGAGGGGAACCCCTGAAGATGGGAAACAGGCCCAGGCTAGTTAGTTCCTCAAGAAACACACATGGATTTGAAACCAAACAGGAAAGTTGCTAGGCAGAAATATGTTTTGAATTTTGCCTCTCCCAGAGCCTTTGAAAAATGGGACATGATATGTAGCCAAACCATAGACACCCCTGGGTTTGCACATCCCTAATAATCCTGTCCAGATCCATTTACTTTCACATAATGGATTTCTGGATCCAAATGTTTTCTTCCATGCAATAACAGTTCCTTTACAAAGCGACATCACTGTGAGCTAAATTTCAGCTGGGGGCAGCTTGATTATGGTACAGCTTGAGCGCAGCTCCAGAGAGTGGCCCATTGGATACCAACTTTGAGTCTTCTAGTCTTCTTGTTTCACAATTGCTATTTCCCTCTAAATTTAGTATTAACCGACCCAGGGCTATAGCTAGGAATGTTGGTGTCAGGAGCAGACTGAAAATCATGCTTAGGGTGAGTGAGCCCAAAGCTCTCTTTCAGTGAAAGGGGTGGGAAGCAGGACAAGGTCTGGAAGAATTCAGCCCAAATTTCCATTGAGCATCTTTTAAGTTCTTATTTTAACAAACTGTTCTGGGGGAACTAAGTGCTAGTTAGACATCTATGCTGCAGAAAGATTTCAAGAGCTATCATTGTCCTACAAATCTGGCACCCTGGGACACGCTTGCCCTACTTATGGCTCTGAGTCTCCCAGATGATGAGTCTGTCGTCCTCCTTTCCTGGCTAGTTGTGGGAGTAAAATTACTTTTTGTTGCAGGGTTTAATTTCATTGAAAGACTTTATAATTGGAGAAAACCACTCTGGAACCTCAATCTTTATTTATTTATTTTTCTCTTTAGAAGACAGGGAGAAGTAGGGTAGAAGGAAGAAGAAGAGAACCATCTCTGTTTCCTTTTCTACCTTCCACCCCCATAGCTTCCACTCCCATTTGTCTTCTTTGGCATCATTACCTACCTGCCCCAGCCTAGAGGGCCAGAGTGCTCAATGCCAGAACCTTGTGGGTACACAGAGAAACAAAAGGAAACTACCCAAAAAACAAACCTTCCATTTGCCAAAAAAATAATCTCATGTCATTCCTGTTGTTTTTATTGCAAGTGGCTTTGTTTGAATGATATACTTTCACTTTCATCATTCTTACTGCCCTCCGGGACAGGGACACAACTTTACTTGCATTAATATTAGCAAGGATGGCAAGGAAGAAAGGTGTAGTAGGTTTTAGGAATAAGTGAAAAGAGGAAGATCTTTTTGAGTTGAAAACTATTTTTAAAGTTTGGATAATTTTGTTTATTTGGTTGGTGGATTCCTCAACTCTAATATCCCTCAAAGGTTATTCAATTTGACCCTTTAAAAGTCATCCTGATGTAATATTAGCAATTGTCTTTGGGCAAAAAAAGTTGTAATTAACTATATTTCATAGGAAATCATTTTGGGGACTTATTGCCTCAAAAAGTTATCTCAAAGATTTAGATTAGCATAATAGATTTCAAGGACCTTGGAAGTCACCCAGCCTAGTCTTCTCATTGTACAGATGAGGAAACTGAGTCTGGGAGGGATTAAGTCTCTTACCTATGGAGTAGCACACAGCTAGCAGACATGAGGATTCAAGTCTTCTTGACTCCAAAATCTATTCATAGTTAAAGAATTCTCATAACTCAAGCAGCTTAGTATGAATGAGTTTATCATAACTGGTATACATGACAAAGAAGATAGAAGAAGAGAAAAGAATTGAGACATAGACACTGAGAGAGGAGGGTCTTGATATTATTGTTCAGAGTTGTGTCCAACTCTTCATGACCTCATTTGGAGTTTTCTTAGCAAGGATACTAGAGTGGTTTACCACTTCCTCCTCCAGTTCATTAAAAAAAAAAAATGAAGGCAACAGGATTAAATGACTTGCTCAGAGTCACACATTGTCTTAATCCAGATTTGAACTCAGGTCTTCCTGACTCTAGGCATGACACTTTATCCACTGAGTTGCCCCCAAGAATACGATAGATAAATAATATTAAGAGCTGATTTGTTGCATCACTGTTATCTGAGTTGATACCCTCAACAATCTTAGGAGGTAGGTGCTGTTATTATCCATATTTTACCAATGAAGAGTCAGGGTAAGTGATCAACCCAGGGCCATAGAGCTAGCAAGCATCTGAAGTAAGGATCAGATCCTGGTCTTCACGACTCGAAGTCCAGTCCCCTAACCACTATACACCCGAAATTTGAGCCATCTTTTTTACAGTATTGCTTAGGGTGGGTTCTAGTCACTTGAAATTATCCCAATTCTTCATTTTAACCAAGACTTTCCATCTCTTTCACCAGCAAAAAGCCTAATGGGCTGGTTAGATGTTTGCTAAACGTGGTGGAGGCTGTCTGGACTCTGCTGCCAGCACAGCTGCAGGGGATTAGCAGGGGTTCAAACGGACTGGCAGGGGACATGCCTGCCCATAAGAAGAGCCCCGCAGGCCATGGGAGCGGAGTAACTAAATCCCACAGTTTGGCAGTGACAGCTTTGTACCTGGTTCCCCCTGGAGTTTGATCTCTTAGTCTCTGACCCCTTGGCTCCAGTTCCCCAGTAATACTTTCTGGGACAGGAAATGCTGCCCTCAGCTCCCATGCTTTTCCCCTGACTAGACGGATCTTCCTTAGTGTCAGCACCATCTGAAGCTCCCGACAACAGATAAGCTCTGGGATGCTTCCCTCACCGGGGAGAGGGCCATGATTTTGTTACTATGTCAGCAATGGGTCACTGGGTATAGCCAGAGAAATACATGGGAGAGAGCATTATGTCTACATGCCCAGAGTACACAAAGAAAAATCATTTGGTCATAGGGACTACGGAAAATTCTAATAAGAACAAACAACTCCAGTTATTTCGCAAATACTTAGGGACCTGGGGCCTGTTTTGAATTTCTTGCTGTCAGGAGAAAAGGCAGTCTTGATTCTAAAAAAATAAGTATATTTGTAATTTTGTATGTAGGGAAGGAAAGAAGATCAAAATTCTTCCTTTTAAAAATACTTCTTTTGGTCTCAAGGCCCTGTTTCAGTATACTTTTTTTTTTTTAAACCTTTCTTTCTTTTTTAGTAACAACTCTAAGAGAGAAGGGCAAGGTCCAGGCAATTGGGGTTAAGTAACTTGCTAAGGTTCATACAGCTAGGAAATATGCTAGATTTGAACCCAGGTCCTGGTTCTCTATTGTGTAATTAGAATCTGTTATCCTAAAAAATACAATTCCCAGCACCCCACACTTCTCATGTTACATAATGACATAGGGAGGATATAAATTTGGTGTAGCCCCTCCTCTTGCTCTCTTGTTTTCCTGTCAGGGATTTGGTGGATGGGCTTTTTAAACAGGCAAGGAGAACTTAAGTCACGTGGTCTTAATTTTGTTACATAATTAGGGTTTTAATTTCTTTTTCCTTTTTATTCCTTCTACTTCAAGTGATTATTAATAAACTTTATAAAATTAATTCATGGAGTTGCTGGATATTAATTTAAGTCCTACACTATCCATTGAGCTACCTACCTGTCCCTGTTTTAGCCTTCTTTTAACCACCTATTCCTATTACCTTTAACTTCTCCTGTCCATATATCTGTCTTGATTCCCAAGATATGGCAGTTTTCCCTCAGAAGAGGTAGTGAATTGAAGTTTTGGAGCAATCCCCAACTTTCCTATCCTCAAAACAAAAGGGGAAAGTTTTAGTAGTGTCAGAGGTATGTGTGAATGAGTTCCATGTGTTCCTTTTGGGATCTGAAGAACTAGTGGATTTCTGAATCCTTACAAGAGTCCTGGGGATGGACTGGCATGAGGCACCAAATGGTCTCCCCAAAGCTGATCAAGTGCAGGGTTCTCTAGCATAAAAGAAAGCGCTCTAGAGAGTTGCACTGCTACTTTTCTGTGGGAAACCTTCCCTTGCTACCTCAGAATATGTCTATTTTGAGAGTCTCAGGTTCCTTTCCATTTTTATTGAAACTTTGATGAGGGAAGGTGATTGGTATCTTGGAGCAAGATAAGTAGAATGAAAGTCTATTTTAGCTGCCTAAAATATCTTCCCTACTATTCTGCCATCATGTCTGAAATTAGCAGTGTAAAAGTCAGTGCTTTGGGTTAAGGCATTTTCTCCAGCAGACCCCCATTACCATGCCAATTTAAAATAGAAAGAGGACTGGATTTGGAATCTGAAGGCTTGGTTAGAGTCCTGCTTTTCTCATGCTTAGGGAAATTAATTGCTTCAGGTCCTAGATTATCAATTTGTAAAATGGGTGTAATGACATGTGCCCTACCTATCTCATGAATTCTTATTGAGAAATCCTTTGTAAATTGGAAAATGCCTTAGAAATGATCTCCTGGAAAGGCAGAATATATACTGAATCTCTAACAGCTCTTGGTGCAAAGCTTTGGGCATAATTCATATTGAATCTGTTAGTCCATTGACTGATAAGCACAAGGTTAGATTCACAATCTTACCCAGCTCATGACTTTGGCTCCACCACTCCCTTCCCCTATCCCATCCATAGTGACTCTTCTGTCACATTCAGTTTGAGAAAGAGGAGTCACGTTCACTCTGTTTATGTTGGCCTCCTGGCCTGTCCCTTTTTAGTAATCCTTGCACTGTACCTTTTTGGCCTTCTAGCATCTGCCCAAGATGGGGCACCTGAGGCCTGAGCACCAGCATCTTGCCCTGGAGGGTCTCTGTGAGCAGATGAACAACTTAGATAGAATAAAAAAATACCTGAGGCAGCGTGGTGGAATGAGTACAGGGCTTGAATCTAGAAGGCTGGAGGATTCCTGGCTCTGCCACTAACTAGCTATATCAGCTCAAAGCCTTAGTTTCTTCATTTATAAAATGAGGACAATTCTCTGAAATTCTGCCACTCTTTGAAGAAGAAGAACATCTCTAGCTTTTTTCCCCACTGGATATCTAAGCAAATTGTGGACAACTAACCTATTTTGGGAAGGAACAGCCAAAGAGCCAGAAAGGTACCATAGTTGCATCCAGAGAGTGGCTAAAGCTCAGGGACGATCTGACTAAGACTTAAAGAATAAGAACTATAGTCTTCAGTCTTCTGGGGGAGAGTAATACATGTCTCCATAATGCTTTGAAATTGTACTTTAGCAAATCTGGGCTTAACTGTTCCTAAGATTAAGCCATTTTGCCTCACATACTATGAGGTAAAACTGTCTTTGATCTGAAATTTCAGCTGATCCTGCAACCTTCTTCTTCAGGTCTGAGGCAAGGATAATCAAAATGAATTTTGCCCTGGGTGGGAAGATAGTCCTTGATTCCTTGGAGAAGGCCTGGAAAAGTAAGTGAGGAATGGGAAAGGGGAACCTGAGCTCCTCCAGGGCCAGGGAGAGGAGGAAGGGAAAAGATGACCTATTGGAAATAAAACAAATATGGCCCTGGCCCAAATGTGAAGGGCATTGATGTCTGGAGCTTGCTAATTGATAAAGTAAGCAATTTCTGTGTCTGGGTTTCTGACTCTTGAACATTCGAATAATATATGAAAGAACATTTAGGAAGGTCAGATACTCAAATAGCTTTGTCAAATTAAAAAATAAATTAAAGATGGATGTTTTGAAAAGTTAAAATCCTCACAGAAAAGTTAACCTGACCATAGTTCACAGAAAGCTCATTATCTTTCAGATATTCTTGGGGATGAAGGGAGTAAGGCTAGAAAATGGGATGGAATGAGGTGAGGTGGAGAAGGAAGGAAGGAAGGATTAGAAGGAAAACTGGAGGGGATTGTAAGAGCAATGGATGTGTGTGTGTGTGTGTGTGTGTGTGTGTGTGTGTGTGTGTGTGTGTGTGTGTGTGACTGTCCTGTAGGCTAGGAGGAATTTCATCTTTATTCTCTAACCTTCTCATGCAAAGGGGCCACAGGTTCACTATTTCCAGCTTAGCAAAGCCCAAGCCCTGGTATATTTTTCTGGGTGTCAGGTTTCCCTGCAAGGTTCCCACAGTTGAAGTGCAGAGCTGTTGACTCTCTCACACACCCTGGCACTGGGCAGCCAGGCTCCTTTCCACTGTAACCAAGTGGAAATTGCATACTAATGTAAAACATACATCCAACCATGCAAACCAGAAGTTTTTATTGAATTATCAGAGCCCCATTGGTATTCATTTGAATAATTACAGGAGTTGTGGGTAGTGCCTTGGGGTTTGGTTTGAGGTTGGGTTTTTTTTTTTTTTTTGGAAGTCCTTTAATATGCATGTCCAAAATTCCCAGTTTACCACATAATTCATCCCTATTCACCACAGAAATCAGGGAGTTTTGTTATTGAACTCCAGGTCAATGTGTGCTTAAGGTACCCAGATTTTCAGTACCGAGCTCTTCAAGTCAATCCTGTTTAGAATCATACCTTGTCTATAAGATCTGGAAAGGACCTGACAGATCATTCTTGTCCCCTTTTTAAGGAAACTGAGCTCCAGTGAGAATATCTTGTTCCAGGTCACAAAGCTAGTTACCCTCAATGCAAGGACTTGAATACAAGTCTCTATCTACTTATAGGATCTCAACTCACCATTCAATGCTTTTTTTTTTTTCTTTTTTTTTTACTACTCTCTACCATTTCTCAGTATTTGAGCAAATTATTTTGCTTTGACTACTCACTATATTTATGTGCTCTATGTTAGACTACTTGACTAATATCCTTAAGTTTTAGGAAGCAGCTAAGTGGCCCAGTGAATAGAGTCAGGAAGACCTGAGTTCAAATACTGCTTCAGACACTAAATAGCTGTTTGATCTTGAGTGAGTCATTCAATCTCTGTCCCCCCAAATTATCTCTAATGTAATAGAAAATAATAATCTACTTCCCAGTGTTATGATTAAAATTATTTTAAGAGAATGATTTTTAGCTAGGAATATAAGTTCACTGATTATATCAAGTTTATTGGTTAAGCCAGTACCATAACGAATAAAGTGATATAGGTCTTCATAGATCTCTTGAAAACCAGGAACCCATTAGGCTGTCTACTAAACAGATTTTTAGAAGCTCATTATTCAGTCTCTCCTTTGACCATCCTGAGACATCTTTAATTGGTGATAGCTAATTAAGAGGTGGTCCATCAGCCTCTCACTATGCCCACAAGTGGACGGGTCACCTCCACAGGAAAAGAACCTTGCTTCCTTCATTTGTTAACCAAATTTTGTTAAAGAAAAAAAATTAAAAAGACATCCTTTGGAGTTCCCAAGGAAAAAAATATTAAAAAAGCAGCAGACTGGATGGTATCTCTAATACAGATCCCATAAACAAGAATTACACTAATTCTCCCTAACATATAGGAATTAATATAATATATGAAAAATAAATTCCCAGCCCCTCCCCAAGGTTATTCTGAGGATCAGTTAAGATAATAATGTATTTGTAAAACATAACTCAGTCTATAGTACATATTATGTGCTTAATAAACGTTTCTTATTTTTCTTTGAGTAATATTCCACCTCCCCCCAATTACAAATTGAAGCAATTTTTAACATTCTTTTTCTCACATTTTGAGTTCTAAGTTCTTTCCCTCCCTCCTCTACCTCTTCCCTGAGAGGGTAAGCAATTTAATTTAGGTTACATGTGTATTATCATGTCATACATTTAGTAAATGTTTTTTTTCTTCCTTCCTTTAGATCTATAATGGGAATGTCCCCGTCCCCCACAATCTTTATATTTTTCTCTTCTTAACTTCACCAGTCTTCTGAATCTTCTAAAGAGCCTTCCTGGCTTCTTGCTCACTTAGGGACAGATCTCTGGCCTCATGTTCACCTTCCAGACACTTCTCTGGCTTCACGCCATCTTAGGAACAGATCTTTGGCCTGCTGTCCACTGTCTGAACAAAACTATGACCTTAAAGACAAATTCCAGGCCTCTTCTACTTACTAGCCATCAGAGCTCCCATCCTCTAAGTTACAGATCGTTGGCTTCCTGTCTACTTTTTGAGTATTTTCTTTTGCCTTATGTCCACTCGAGGATAGATTAATGACCTTCTGTTCAACGGAGAGGCAGGGCAGAGAGACAAATTCTTGGCTATTTTGGCAATGCTTTATTAGATTAAAAAAAAAAGCAACTCCAGGAATCAGAGCATACATTGAATTTATCAGTAGTAGCCAGGGAATTGTAATATACCCAAGTCTGTAGATAAAATCTTGGGTTGACTGTGAGATGTTGTGTTCCATTCCTACTTTTCATTCCAAAAGAAAGAGAAATAGTTGCTTATTACCTTCTATTCCTTTTCTCTATGTGAATTTTCTCTGGGCCATCCTACAGAGCCAGCATTAAATGTATTAATGGGACCCCCTGAGTCAGTGACTTTTGTTTTCAGGATCAAAGATAATGCTTTTTATTCTCTTTGACTGTCATCTAGCAAGAAACTATGATTTTTTTAGAGGCCTGACAAAAAGAAGAGCACAGGGACAAAAAAATCTTTATCTGGACGTCCACAAGCAATATCAAAAAATCATAGTAGCCAGATATTTCCAAACTCACCTGTCCTCACTCATACCAGAGCCCCAGACTAAGATACGAGGCTCTAGAAACCAAAAGGAAGAATCACTCTGCCTATACAAGGGGAAGGATGTTTTATTCTATCCCTTTCAAGGTTCTAAGAAGGATCCCTCAGTGGGATTCCCATAGCCCACCATTTTCCAAGGGTGAAGGAAAGGTAACTATTTGCTAAATATAATATAGGTGTGTGTGTTTCTACATATATGTATGTATACATACATGTCCCTATTTGGGGGGGATTTGTGTCCCAATAGGCAATGTAAGGAGAAAGACATATGCATGAAAATAGAGTCCAAGAGGCATTTCTCTCAACAGGAAGTGAATAAGCTTTTATATAGTGTCCACTATATGCCAGGAACTGCTCTGAGCATTTTTTAATAAATATTATCTAATTTGATAATGATGTTAATAAATTAATTTCATAGTTGATTAATTCAAGTTAATATAACTCAAAATATTTTATTATGTAGTAATACTATTAATAAATTAATTTGATCATTGATTAATATTATCATTAAAATATTAAGAATAATATTTTAAAATACTATCTCACTGGCATATGAAACTACTAAAGATGCAACACAACCTTTTTTTTTAACCTTTACCTTCAGTCTGTAAGAATTAAATTTTAATGGTTTGACTAAGATATATAAAAATTATAAATATTAATGGTGGTAATCATTCAAAGTATTATTGCTCAAAGTAGAAATGACTTTAATGGCTTTTATTTACAAAAGAGATGGAAAGAGTAAAAGCAGAGAAATAAAAAAGGATAGAAAAGACATTAGCCTATCTAACTAAATATTGCTCCAGTGCTCAAATCAGCCAGGACTTGTTAACTTTCAACTGGAATTAAACTCTCTCCAGAAGAGAGGAAGGGAAAGCCAGCTATCCACTCACCCAAGTTCCCTCCAAGAGGCAGGCCAAGAAGATGCCTTGAGCTGAAGATGACTCCTGAGCCTGCCTTTCTTCCTTAAGCTAAGTTTCTTCTTGAAGCTGATTTCCTTCTTGAAGTTGACTCTCCTAGCTCCAGAAATTCAGGGCCTTTTATAGTGGCTTTTTGTCCCTTCCCCCTCTTCACAAGAGCCAGTCAAAGCTTCCAAATTTCCTAGGGGACAGTGTTTGTGGGAACCACTTCTCACCGTCTGAAGAAGTGAATACTCACCAAAAGATTCCTGGCTGTGAATTGAGGTGTGAATTCTCATTTCTTGGCTGATCCAGTTGAAAGGGTGGAGAGCTCCACTAACTAGTACTAAGTAGGGTGTTCAAGTTTTTGTTGATTCAATTCAAAAGTAGACAAAGGAGAGTTAATTCTGTCTTCACAGTCTGGTGAGGTACTAAGTAGGGGTACTTAAGTTATTGTTAACCAAAGTGTTAACTCCAACTAGGCAAAAAGAATAAAGGATTCTCTTTTCACAAGTGTAAACTCAGAATAGATAAAGAGAACCAAGAATTTCCTTTCACAATCCCCCCTGTGATTCTTTGGGAGAGGAGTTTCTCCAATGAATCATACTCAGAAACTACAATAGTTAGAGATAATAAGGAAATTAAAGAGAAAGAGGGAGCAAACCAAAGTTTGCTAGTCACATTGACAATAAGCCAATTAGGGGGCAGTCCCCTTTGTCATGAGTTTACATTCAGAATAAATGTGTTCAACCCCCACCCCACACCCCCCAGTTCAATCAATTATGCTCCTTGGTTCATTCTGGGTCTTCTGATGCTGTGGAGGTTTCTTTAGACATTTTCATGGTGTCTTATTTAAACCATTCATCTTTTAGATTCAAAGAGTTATGGTACTTTCTTTCCTGAAATGTTTGTTTCTCAAAAGATTTTATACTTTTATGGCAATTATACAATCCCTATGACAATTATGCAATCCCCACCTGAGGAGAGTGTTGCAATCCCTTTGATAATTATACAAGTCTTAGAATCCATACCAAGTATTGGTTTCAAGGCAGAAGAGTGGTAAAGGCTAGGCAATGGGGGTTAAGTGACTTGCCCAGGATCACATAGCTAGGAAGTGTCTGAGGTCAAATTTGAACCCAGGACTTCTCATCTCTAAGCGTGACTCTCGATCTACTGATTCACCTAACTGTCCCATAGCAGAAACTGAATGAAGAAATTAGTCAGTAAAGATCTATGGAGTAATCACCAGTAGTTATCAAATAACACCCCATCCATGGGAGAGATTCTGAGCACAGAATTACCTTTCTGACAGGAAGACCTAAACAGTATAACATTTGGGGCTCCTTTATGTCTTTTCCATTGAGTAATATTTCATAGGCTCCTAACGTCATAGCTAAAGTGATCTTAAAGGAATCTAGTCCAATTCCCTCATTTTAGAGAGGAGGAAACTGAAGACCAGGAAGTTTAAGTAACTTCCCCAAAGTTTTACAAGTAGCAAGGAGCAGTGGCAAGTCCTTTGACCCCAAACTGAGTGCTCTTTAAAGGTGAGTAGGGGGTCCTGGGAATTAGATTAGAAGGAGAGAGAGAAAAAGATAGGAACAAGCATTTCTGCAGCCCCTACCATGTACGAGGCTCTACTAAGTGATTTTTTACAAATATTATCTCATTTGATCCTTCCAACAATTCTGTGAGGTAGATGCTATTAAGTGTCTGTTTGAATGCAGGTCTTCTTGACTCCATGTCCAAGTGTCTTTCTGCTGTAGCTCCAGCTTCTTCTACTAAATAGTAACAATCTCTTAAAGATTTTTTCAAATAATTATTGAATCTAAGAGGTAGAAAGAACCTGAGCAGCTAGGTGGTACAGTGGATAGAGCATCAGGTCAGGAGTCAGGAAAACCTGAGTTCAAATCTGGCCTCAGATACTAACTGGGTGACCCTGGGCAAGTCACTTAACCCTGTTTTCCTTAGTTTCCTCATCTGTAAAATAGGTTGAAGAAGGAAGTGGGAAAACACCCCAGTATCTTTGCCAAGAAAACTTCAAATGAGGTCACAAAGAGTTGGACATGACTAAAATAAATGAACGACAGCAAAATTTGGGATAGAGGACCCAAGCAATTGGAAAGATCAGGTAGTGAAATGGAAACAGTGTTAGGAAATAGCTGAAATAAAATATAACTGAGTTCAATTCTAGGCTCAGATATTTAATAGCTGTGTGACACTAGACAAGTCAGTTAATCCTCTCTTTCTGTCAGTTTTCTTAACTGGTAAATGGGGATGATAATCACACCTGTCTTGCAGGGCTATTAGGAGGATCAAATGAGATAATTGTATAGTGTTTACCACAGTGCTGGCACATAGTAGTAGCTCTCTAAATACTTTTCCCCTTCCTAATCTGGAGAGATATCTTTAGGGGTAAGCCACAGGGCTCTGTTATGGTTAACATTTTATTAGAATCTTGGAAGAATAAGAAAAAAAGTACGACTATCAAATTACACAGAATTTTCAAGTTGATTCCAATTTTGGCAACCATTTGATCCAACCTGTACCTGGCCAAGGATTATTTCTAAAATATACTAATAAGTAGACATCTAGCCTTTGCCTGAAGATCTCCAGGAATGGGGAACCCACTCCCTCCTGAAGCAATGATCCATTCCAAATTGGCAGTTCGCATATAGCTGTAAGGGAGAGATAACATGATGGATGACAGTATCAAAAATTCAAAATGTTCTTGACAGGTTAGACTGATGTACTGAAACCAACAAAATAAAATTTAACAGAGATAAATTCAAAATTCTTCATTTAGGTTCAACAACTGCTCAAGAACAAGATTGATGGCAGGGATTATTAAAAAAAGAAAGTCTGAGGACTTTGGTTGACCATAAACCCAATATAAGTCAACAGTGTTTAATACAATTGCTTAAAAAAGAGAGAAAGTTATTGTAATATTGATAGAAATATGATATCTAGAATTAGGGAAATGATAATATCTCTGTATTCTGTACTAGTTAAATCATGCCATGTTGTATTCATTTTTGGTGCCACATCTTAAGGGGGATATTGACAAATTGGAGAATATCAAAAGAAATTATTAACTAGCTCCTCTCCTCTGCCTCATAGAATCCTTGGACTGAGATGATATGAAATCTAGAAACATTTCTAGAGGACAGAATTGGAAGTAATGAATGGAAGTTAAAGGAGAGGAGATTTGGGGAGATTTGGGTACAATGTTCTCCTGGTTCTGCTACCCTTTTCTTTTCTAAGTGTATTTGAACCATCTATTAATAACTCACTCTAGGATTTGGCTAGAGACTGATACTGAGTTTGCTACTGAGCAGGTTTTTAGTACTACTTTCCTCCCAACTTTTAATAATAGGCACATTTTCTTATTTCTAGTTAAGTGGAAACTGCCTCATTCTCCACGATTTCTAAGATTGACTCAGTGATTACATCTATAAATTGTTAGTGTTCTTGGAAATAATTCATCTGACCCAAGAACCATGAGCTCATTTAAAGTAGCTAAGTGATCTTTGACTTATCTTGGGATTCTAATATTAATTTTCTATGATCTTTTCTCCAGTCATCTCTTTTCTCTAAGATGAATGAATCAGTTAATTACTGCTTGCTGATCTGAGATGGTCAGAGCTAAAAAATTTAAAAGAGCCAGGTTCAAATAATTTATTAGTAGCCACCATATTGTCAACAAGCCATATATTACAAAGATTGTGGTGTTTTTGCCATTAATAAAAATTTAGCAATTATGTTCAATAGTTGCTTATCTAATTATTTCATTAATCTAAATCTTGCTTTCCTAAACATATAGTTAATTTTTTCCACTTTGTATCTCCAGTAATTAATTGGTATAGCGGATAAAGAGATGCATTTAATGTCAGGAAGACTTGACTTCAGTTCCAGCCTCAGATATTTCCTTGTTATGTGATCCTGGGGAAGTCACTTAACCCTGTAAAATTTGCAAAATGGGGATAATAATAGCACCTATTTCACAGAGTTGTTTTGAAGATCAAATGAAATAATATTTGTAAAAGCACTTACGTATTTGTAAAAGTGTGGCATACAGTAGACACTATATAAATGTTTTTTCTCTTCCTTTGTTTCTTGTCCCCATCTAATACAATGTCTGGCAAATAGAAGGCATTGAATATATACTTATTAACTAATTGACTGTAAATTCTTCAAAAGCAAGGATCATATCTTAAACTTAATAAGCTTTTTTCCCCTCTTTTAAACCTTTACTTTCTGTCTTAGAATCAATACTAAATATTAGTTCCAAGGCAGAAAAGTGATAAGGGCTAGATAATTAGGGTTAAGTGACTTGCTCCGGTCAGACAGCTAACAAGTGTCTGAGGCAATATTTGAACCCAGGATCTTCAGACTCCCAAGCTGGCACTCTATCTACTGGGCCATATAGTTGCTATATTTCTTTCAGGGCTAAGTACATAATAGTCATTCAGTAAATACTAGTTGGAGTGAATTAAACAGTCCCAGACACTTAGACTGTGAGCCCCTTGAGAGTAAGGTCTGTTTTTTTTTAATTAAAAAAAATTTTTTTTACCTTTTTTCACACCGCCCACCCCAAGCACTTAGCACAATGTCTCTTTTAAGGTGACACTTAAAAATGCTAGTTGATTGGCTGAATTCTAAATCCTAGAGGGCTTGTGATCTGTGTTGTGAGGTAGGCAAAATCTTAGTCTTACATAAATGCTATATAAAAATGTTGCCATATTCCATGTTCAATTCCAATTGAAGTAAAACCTAACTAAAAAATAAAAATAAATAAAGCTCCCAAGAGCAGGGATTGTTGGTTATATCTCTCCATGTAGGGTCATAGATTTTAAGGTTTTGACTTTAGAGACCACCTAAATTTAATAATTTCTTTTTACAAACGAGACACCTGAGCTTTAGAAAAGTTATGCTACTTGCCCCAATGCACCCATAAAGTACATAGGAGAGAGAGAGAGTAAGGTCTGGAGATGGGAGGTCCTGGGTTCAAATTTGACCTCAGATACTTCCTAGTTGTGTGACTGGCCAATGTAATAAGGAAAATAAGTGTAATATGTAAATAATTAAAATGCTACATGTAATATTTAGAAATTGGTTTTGTTAAATAATATTAGTAAAAAAATTGTTGTGCTCAACATTTATAAAATTAACTCTTAAGTCATGAGGATGATAGTAACTTTTAATAATTTAATTTAATATAAATATAGTATAAGAAAGAAATAAGGAAGGAAGGAAGTCGAAAATTCATTTCCTCCACAGAATTTCAGCTCGCTCCCGAACAAGATTCCAATCTCCACGTGAAAGTCCAGTAGTCTTACCAGCCTACGAGGGTGTCTTTCTCCCAAGCCACCAAAGCCAAATGGAATAGAAGAATCAGTCCCAGAAAACTCATGCCAAGGACCTCGATTTCCTCTACAGTCTCATGTTTTATAGCCCTTTTCTCCACATCCTTTCCTGTCTCTCTGAGTTGGTCTATCACATCTCAGGAACCAATCAAAGTCTCTCTGCCCCGGACCCATAACCCTTAGTTCTGGGTCATGTTCCTGGGGCTCTTAACCTGTGGCCTCTGTTTGGAGCCTTCCAGCCACACTAATGGGATGGGTCAGACGAGAAGAAAGTTCACGACCCTGGGAGGAAGGGGTTCCTTTTACATGCCAAGTCACTTAACCCCTCTTGCCTAACTCTTATCACTCTTCTGTTTTGGAACTGATGCTTAGTATCAATTTTCTAAGTCTATAAGAAAGGGTTTAAAAATAAATAAATAGGATAATCTGGATTTGAACAGCTCTTCCCACTGGGCCACAATTGGCATCTACCAATGCCCAAATAAATGTTCTTCAGCTAACATGGTCATGAAATAAAAATAAAACAAATCATGACTACAAAAACTTGTTTTTGCTATATTTTGCTTTGTTTAGATTGCATCCTTTGTTTTCACGCATTCATTTGACAGACACTTATTAGGAACCTGCTATATACAGGACACCAGCCCTGGGGGGAGACAGAGATGCACATAACAGTGCTTGCCTTCAAAGAATTTGCAAAGTGCTCACAAGTCTAGAATAAATTGGAATATCGAAAAAAAAATTGGGAAATTGCTAAGTTATATGAGAGAGTCTGCAGGAGGGGGTTTATTAAATCACTTCTAGTTTATAACATAAAAGAAGACTATATGGAAGACCCAACATAGAGCTTGTAGGTTGAGTAAGACTTTAGATACCCAGAGATGGGAAAAGTATATTGCAAGAGGAGGAGATGATGTAAGAAATGACACAGAGTGGGGAAGGTACAGAAGGTAGCTGAGATGTGTTGATGTGAAATCAGGAGAGATGGAGCCATGATTCAATTAATTTGTACTTAGAGTATTATATTCTGTTATTATAGTATATACTTATTGTGTGCTAGGGATCTAAAATTTGGACTTAGAGTCTAGAAGATCTGAGTTCAAATTCTTCGTTAGACATTTACAAGGTTTGTGACTCTGGGCAAGGCTAATGAATCTCTCTCATTCTAGATGTCCTGGTCTATAAAATGGGGCTAATAAAAGTATCTACCTCACAAAGTGGTTATGAATATTGAGTGAGATCACACATATAAAGGGCTTGGCAAAACCTTAAAGTTATATATAAATGCTATAAAAATGTTGCCATATAACACTATATAATATGTATCATATAAATATTGTTATAGACAATAATTCCTTATTCCCAGGAAGCTTGCTTTCAGATGGAAAGGAGAAAAAGGACTTTCAATATCAGGGATTTACATCTAGAAATTGGCACGTACTTAATTGGCTATTCCAACACCATTTGTTTCCTTTAGGAATTTTTTTTTCAGTATAGAATATCTTATTTGTTTTGCATATTGTTTTCATTCTCCCAAACCAAAGTGAAGGGGGAAATTAAAGATATGGATGAGTTTGTCCAGATTTGCCCAATAGTCACACCTGGGATATGAGAGAACCCACCTACAGATCTTTATAACTGATGCAATTTAAAATTGCAGAAGGCTTGACATTTCCTTCTTTCTTGTTAAAAGTAAAAATCACAGAACCTATGGTTGGTACAGCTTCCTAGAGAAAGTGAAGCATAATAGGGTCCTTATTCCAATTCAACATACATTATGTATGAAGCTGCACTTTCTTTGACCTCCCATCCTGGATCAGTCCCAATCCGTAAACAGACTGGGCCAGATTGCAGAGGCCAAGCTGAAAAACCTGAAGAAAGCTACAAATGCTTCTCCTTTAAATGGGATGTTAAGGTTCTCCCAAACACCCCTTCAGGACATTTTCTCAAGGTGTCTCCAAATGCCTCAGTCAAACACTTGGATATGAGCCAAGACCCCCACTAACTATGCTATCTGCTGATGGTAGCCTGGGAAAAGTCAGTGAGTCTGGGCAGTCAATTAATGGCACACACATTAGGCACCCACAGTGTGCAAGGTGTAAGAAAAGCTCTATGGAGAACTACATAGATTTGAGGCTCATGGACAAAGAAGAGAATGGCTGAAGGCCTTCTTTGTGCTTGTCCCCTACAGTACTTCTCTACCTACAAGTCCCAGCAGACCTTAAACTTTAAATAAATAAGTACTGGTCTGGGAGGAAGGGAATACCAAAGGAAAAAGGATAAAACAGAAATGCTTTTGGCCAGATTGAGAACATGCCCAGAGCCTGCTGGTTTCTAAATGTGACATGAATTGCTGAGTTTTTACTTTCTACTAAGTGATGGGCATCTTTACAGATGGAAAGGTTCACAGACAAAAGGGCTCACATGTCTTTTCTGAGAGCCAAAAGCTCCTATTTAGTGAGCTATGTATGATTTAAATTAAGCATGCAAGTACAAATAAATTACTCAACCACCCACCTCTTCTCTTATTTGACTGCCTGAGTTGGAACAGGCAGGGATCTGGCAAGGGAAAAACTGGAAGGAGGGAAGAGAAGGGTGGAACCCTCACTAACCTGTCATGTTTGTGGGGACCCCGGATGAAGGGAAATTCACTGAACTCCTCTGGGCCAGCTTTGCAAACCTGAAAACAAATAAATCAAAGACAGGAATTTTATCCCCTGGAAACACAATTCAGCAAAGTGAAGTTTCTCTCTGTCTCTGTCTCTGTCTCTGTCTCTCTTCCTGACCTGTCTGTCTGTCTCTCTTTCCAAATCCATTCTTAACCTTGCCTTAATACCATTGCAGAGACTTCATTCTAGTACCTGTGTAATGTTTTGTTTTAGCAAAAAATGAATGCATGGGTGGAGGAAGGCAATAAAAAAAGGTATGATATCTATATGATGTAGAATGTGTCATTTACATCTAATATCTACCTATCTATTTACAGTTATCTATCATCTATCTATCTATCTACCATGAACATCAGCTTGCATTCAGGTTAAATAGATTCAGGTTAAATAAATAAATTCGAGCCAAATTGTCCTTTCTTTACCTTGAATTCAATACTCCATTTCCCACTTCTTTGAATTTGCACAGACTGCCGCTCAAACCTTAAATGTATTATTTCCTCTCACCTCAGCTTCTTGGAATCCTTGGCTTCCTTCAAGGATGAGACTTATGAACCCTTTCTGATCAGAAAGAAGTTCTTCCTGATCCTCCTAGTTAGTGCCCCCTCCCTCTGGAAATTATCTTGTATGTGTGTTCTCAGCTATTTACTTCTTTCCTTCCCAGTCAAAGACAAGTTCCTTGATGACAGAGATTGTTTTTTGTTTTGTCTTTATATCCCGATGCTAGTAAAATGTCTCCCATAGAGTAGGTGCTTAGTAAATGCTTGCTGAATTAGATGGGACCCTCGATCATGGAGTCTGGTTGAAGACCAACACAACAGAACAATAGACCCCTCAACTTCTCAGCTCTAGCCTGATAATGAGGTGAGGGAAAATTTAGTTCTCATGATAACCAGCTTATGTGAAGGGGAATTGGTGGTAAGTCACCCCTCTAACAGGCCTGTTTAGTTTCTTTGATTCCAAGGAGGAATGACTAGAAACCAGAGTTTTGGAAAACAATATCAGAACAACCTCAAACACAGCTGGATTCCCATTCCTAGCATTTCTGAATCTGAGGGGATTTGGCACGACCACCCAACCAATTTAGGAACAGAACTTAAAAAACGAGCTGCCCTGAGGTGTCCTTAATCATCTTTCCACAAGTCCTCCCAAGCACAAAATAGAGGGAGACCTAAGTAGGAGGTAAAGCTACATTGAAATATTATGTCTTGTTGGGTTTGGGTGGTTTTGACTTTGTCCTAGGTGAATTCCACACGTTTTTGACTCTACCAAGCGGCGTGAAGGAAAGTATGTTTTCATGATCTTGTTTCTAGGAACTGGTCAATACTTTTTCCACCCTAGTTACTCAGATTTTGGCTACCTTTTAACATTCTCTTTATGTATATCACTATCATCATTGCATATACTGTTTCTTTGGTTCTGCTGACTTCACTTGATCATCCATAAAAGTCTTCCCATGTTTTTCTAAATTTCTTACAATCTTCAGTTCTTTAAAGGCATAAAGAATAAATATTCCACTATATTCTATACCACAGGTTGTCCAGCTGTTTTCCAATTAATGGAGACTTGCTTTGTTCTAGGTCTTTGCTTCTGCAAAAACACTACCACAAGTCTTCCTGACAGAAATTTATCAAGTGTCTACTGTGTGCAAAGCATAGCAATGCTGGTACTGAAAGAATTGATTTGACTTTCATCTTCTTAGTCTGCCATGGTTGTAGCAGGCCTCCTTCTTAATAAAAAGCAATTAGCTAGGAGCATATGGGAAGAAAACCAAATGGTAGGATGATTCTGTTGTTTACTACCTTTATAATACTGAATTACAGTCTCCAGCAGCAAAGCAAGACTGTTTTGTCCAAAGAATTTTCCAACCCGACAAACCATTCTGAATTCCCTTTGCTCTATTCTTGCCAGCTTGGAGTTTCTTAGCACTCAGTACTAGTGTATTTTGCTTCTTCATACTTTTGAAGGTAAGTAGGGCAGCTGAAATGTAAAGACTCTTCCTATTCCATTTAGCTCTTGCAGCCTCTGACACTGGAATGCAAAAAAACACAGTATGTTTCTGAAGTTTCCTTTTTATTTTTTGCTGTCCCAGCAATAACATTTGAGAATTTGAGTTGTATTGTTAGGCTAGAAAGGGTAAGTTCAATTTTCACTACTTGGTTCCTGCCCATTAGATGTTAAAGATCTTGTCCCACAATGATCTTTTTTTCCTCCTCAAAAAAAAGTATAAAACAGTCAAGTTATAAATAGGACAGTAAATATACAAGTTTGTAGGAACATAGATTTGGAGCTGGAAAGGATCTCAGAGGTCATTGATTCCAATCCTTTAATTTTACAGATGAGGAAACTGAGGCCCAAAGAGGTTAAGTGCTTTGTCTGAAATCACATTGTAATGTCTTGGGCCTTCCAGACTCCCAGGACAATACTATTGTATTCATTGAGCTCCATGAATTAGTTTAATTCTGTGAATGTAATGTTGGAGATGTATTGACTAGATTCTAAGCTACATTTTACTTAAAAATTTCTGCCACTGACTGCCAAATTCTCATCCTTATTGTTCCTGTGCCCTCTTGACTAAGGGGCCCTTCACTCTGAATCCAGGAATTTGTTAACCAGATTCAGTTCTAAGGGAGCATGATCACTGAAAAGAAGGGTCAGCACTAACTTTATTTTCCCACTCTGTTATCTCAAAAAATATTACTTAAAGATTAGGGATTAGGTCATATCCAGGGTTTTCTCAAAAGAAAGGAGTAGAAAGGCACTAAATATGAAGTGTAGATAAGATACAGGTCAACTATTTATTTCCTCTGTGCAAAAGATATAAAATAAAACCTTATTTTTTTTAAATTCAGAGATATTTTATTTTCCCAATTACAGGTAATAACAAAATTTCAATATACATTTTCAAAAATTGTATGATCCAAACCATCTCCTTCACTCCTTTCCTTCCCCTCACTTGGAGATGGTAAGCAATTTGGTCTGGGTCATATATTGGTCATTTTTGTAAGAGCACACTCAACAAAACCAAAACCCCCAAATAAAACCATAAATAACTGATGTGAAAGATAGTATGCTTGATCTACACCCATCCAACTCAGCAGTTCTTTTTCTGGAGGTGAACAGCATTCCCCATCATAAGTCTTTCAGGATTGTCCAGGATCATTGCATTACTGAGGATAGCCGAATTTTCACAGTTGATCATCATACAATATTACTGTTATTGTGTACAATGTTCTTTCTGTTCTGCTAAATTTCACTCTGCATCAGTTCCTGCAGATCTTTCCAGCTTTTTCTGAAATCATCTGTCTTATCATTTTTTTATAGCACAATAGCATTCCATCACCAACACATGCCACAATTTAGAACCTCATTTTACAAGCATGCAACACATAAGAATTTGGATATATACAATTGGCAACAGAAAAAAAAGTAGAAAAATATGTAAAATAAAAAATCTGCACCATTGTTCCAAGTGGTGTAAAGTCTCATAGCAGCTTGCCCAGTCATGCTCATTCTCACTTTGAGAAGTCATTACAATATTTAGCACCAAACATTAGCTCCTGTATTAATCTTTGTCTGGATTTCTCCCTTGTAACAAGTTGTGTCCATGCTAGAGCAGTGTATCTCTTTTTTTCATTAACACTATTTAGTTATTAATAATGGCCCCAAAGTATAAGAACAGTGATGCTGGTAGCTCTAGTAAGCCTAAGAAAAGTCATAAGGTGTCTAGATATGTTTGCATAAGAAATATTTATTTAATATTGGGGTGTGCTATTATATGATTTTCAACTTCCATGAAAGATCTTGGAACATATTGGTTGTGTAAAACAAAGTCTTACTGTATTTAGCATATACAAGATTTTCAATTGTGCATTGACAAAAGACTTAAAATGGATATAATAATAGAACTGCTGTTATATTCTCCCAGGAGATTAATACCTAAAACACTAACATAATGCAGTTTCATGGACTGACCTAGAGACATTTCACATTTTACCTTGGCTCTAAGCTGTTCAAACAATTTCTTCTAGAGGTCCATGTTCTAGCACAGTGATTCCCAAAGTGGGTGCCACCGCCGCCTGGTGGGTGCTGCAGGGATCCAGGGAGGCGGTGATGGCCACACTTTTTTTTGTATTACATTCTATTCTGAGTTCAATAAATAGTTTCATAATTTCCAGGGGGTGCTAAGTAATATTTTTTTCTGGAAAGGGGGTGGTAGGCCAAAAGAATTTGGGAACCACTGTTCTAGAAGGTCAGTCCAGGATTTGGGATCATCCTCTGACAGGCAACAGTCTTCCAAGAAGCCCCAAAACAGGTGTAAAGAAAGCAGCCCTCTCATTAACTAAGGATCCTCTAGAATTCACAAGGTGACCTCCACAGCTAAATACGTCTAGCTCATCTCAGGATTGCATCTCAGGAGAAGAGGCAGCCAGAGGCCAAGACTAGCTGGATCTTCTTCTAGTTGTTTAGTGGGGGCAGTAGCTAATTCTCAAAGGGTGAGGGCAAGGCTCATCTGCCTGTCTTCACCCAACCTCCATGGGAAACCTAAGGAGAGAGAGCTATTGGTCACATATTTGAAAGACAGCCAGACAGAGATGGAGACAGAAACAGAGACAAAGGGAGAGAGAGATAGAGCCGAAAGCTGTCTCTTCTCTTTAAGCCAATACAGCCTCTTCTTTGTCACTCTCATGGGTCTAAAGAATCTCCAATAAGGGGATTGTTTCATCACCCCATTAAGCTCCTGAGTCCTTCAGCACTGAGTTAGTTCACCTGATCAGTGAGAAGCAGGCAGGGCAACTCTATACGTGCTCTATGGGTTGCAATCCCCATTACCATTACATTAGAAAGTAAAGGTTTCAAAGCTTATATGGAAATGATGTGTGGGTTTGGGACACTATTTAGAAGTCAGTGGTATGTGATATAAACTCTTTTCAAAGAGAGATCCTTTTAAATCCCTGATTCTAAGCCAGAAGAGCAGCAAGGGCTAGGAGACTGGGGTCGAGTGACTTGCCCAGGGTCATAGCGCTAGGAAGTATCTGAGATCAAACTTGAACCCAGGTCCTCCTGACCCTTTGACCTGGCACTCTTCTAGTGTGCTACCTAGCTGCCCCTGGAGATTCTTCATAGCTGTATCTGTAGTAACTGGATCCCTTTAGCTCATAGTAGATACTTAATAAATGCTTGTTGATTGATTGAACATCCTAGGAAGTTCTTGAGTGCTATTATAGCACAAATCTTTTTGATGAATGGTGGGAACAAGCTGGTAATGAGGGGAAGGGTCTGCAGAACTGAAAAATTGGATGTGATGCCTGTTGAGAGGATTTTAAAGTATTGCAGTAGCAACATTTAGGGAAAACTAGTTTGGATTCTGAACAATATTAATGGAAGTAAGCCCACAAGACAGCTTTGTGGCACAATGGATAGAACGTGGGCCAGGAGTCAAGAAGACCTGGATTTAAATCCAGGCTCATTTATAACACTTACTAGCTCTGTGACCTTGGGCAAGTTATTTTATCTGTCTGCCTCAGTTTTCTCAACTGTAAAATATGAGTAATAATAGCACCTACCTCATAGGGTTATTGGGAGCATCCATTGAGATGATATTTTTAGTGCTCAGCACAATGCCTGACACATAGTTCATGCTTAACAAATGTTTGTTCCCTTCCCCTTCCTGCCTATGATGGGTACAAAGTTAGTTGTATTACTGGCTGTTTTCTTACTACCCCCAAAGCAGGTATTCTTCCTCTAGCTTCCTCCCCCATTTTTATGTCCTTACTCCCCACTCCTGCTCCCCCAACACCCTTATGTAAGCATCTTAGTATCAGGAAATACCTTGCTCATTTGATTTTTATCTCTGCTACCTAGTGCTTACTCTCCTCTCCCTTCATACCTCTTTCCTCAGCCATGACAACTCATCACCTTGGTATCTTCCCCTCTTATAGCTACAGGGGTTGGAAAGAGAGACAAAAAGACAGAGACAGAGAGAGCCAGACAGTGAGATAGAGACAAAGAGACGGAGACAGATGACAAGAAGCAGAATGTTCCCATATTCTTAGTCTTGGTAGACATTTCTGCCAATGTGAGAAGTTCTCTAAAAAAAAAAGTGCTGCCCTGAGATTTCCTTTGGGAATGCCTGAGAATTAGCCTCAGTGATTGAAATAGTTCACTAGACAAAACTGTTGGAGGTTGCAGACAGGGTTGTATTTACACTTCTAGGGAGGGAACCATTTCACAACATTTAACAAATCCCAGGAGTCTCTTCACTATGCATGGTTGAATGCTGCAAATTGTTGGTTTGCACACATGGTAGTAGGACTGGAAAGGTCACAAAGGTCATCCTGTCTGACCCCCTTTGTAAGGACGAGAAAACAGAAAAACAGTTAAATGATTTGCTAGAAGTCATGCAGGTAGTAGTTATTAGTAGAGTTTGGATTAGAATCCAGGTCCCCATATTCCAAATCTAGTGCTCTTTCCACTCTTCTACTCTGATTCTGATTCTAACATTCTTCTGCCTCTCACCTCCTGCTATGACACTACTATTTCCCTCAAGGCATGCCTTGAACTATACAAGATAATAATATCCAGAATTTTAGAGTTAGAAAAGATTTCATAAGCCATGCAATCAGTGTATACTTGAGCAAGAACCTCTCCTACAAATGGCCACCCACCCTCTGCTTTAGGATTTCAGTGAGAGGAGTCTAACTACCTTCCGAGAGAGTCTATTTTTCTAAGCTCTTCTTGATATTCAGTTTGAGCCTGTCTTTCTATAATTCATTCACTGAGTCCTTTAGATCATTGGTCTCCAAAGTATATGCCATATCAAGATTCTAAGGGCTGTGTGATCAACCAAACAGAGGGGGGGGGGAAGATTGGTTGAATCTCAATCTCCTGGCAGCAGCCCATCCACGGATTCCATCGGACATAATTATACCTACTCTTCACCCCTTATCCCCCAAGACGTCTTCCACTGTTGTGTAGGCTCCCAAACTCTCTTTTAGTCCTCAGCAGTTAGACTTTAGGACATTTATTACCTGACAAATACCCAGTCATCCAAAGCAATAGCTTTCAGAAAATTCTACACTCTCCCTACTCCAGTACACCCATCTCTGCCCTCCAGATCAGCTCCATAGATTTTCCCTTCTGGAATGGACTCTGAGCCTCAGGACAGCGATCAATAAGAGTCTGGTGTTCCTCTCCATGCCTTTCCCAACTGTTTAGTTTTGAGTAAGAAAGAATGAGTATACTACCTCTAAAGTAGCACACACATATAATTTATAAATAAACATACATATATATGGATATGAGATTTAAAAAGTTTTGAGGTCACTGGTCTAAGACACAAGCAGAGCAGATCTGATCAATCTTCTATATGTTAACTCTTTAACTATATCATATCCTCATTGAGACTTCTCTTTCCTTTACTCTAAAGAGCCATGGTTTCTTCAGCTGATCTTTATATGTCATAGACTCTAGACTTTTCGTCATTCTGATTCCACTCCTCTGAACATTGTGCCTTCAAAATAATTAACATAGCACGTTCACAAGGCTGTTGAGAAGAGCTAATCGATAATGCTGCCTAGGTCTTTCTCTTTGATCTGGTCAATACTGCCAACTTCATTTCAAAAGATGAATGATGTCATGTTGTCATTTGGTCATATTGTCAATCTGTCTCTCAGGTCACAGTAGGATGGTAGGGAGAACCAGGGATAAGAGTCCAGACAGATCCTCTGGGTCATTATAAGAGAAAGAAATTAAAGGCATGAGTATGAGTGAGCCACATGGTAAAGGACCCTATGTGGAAAGTAGGAAAAATAGAAAGAGACTTGAGACGGCCAAAATCTTGATTTTCAAAAAGGGTAAAATATAGATCCCAGAAAGTACAGACCAAGGATATTGCATTACTTCCTTACAAGATTCTAAATAGAGGGCAGCTGGGTGGCTGGGTGGATTGAGAGCCAGGCTTAGAGATGGGAGGTCCTAGGTTCAAATCTGGTCTCAGAAACTTCTTAGCTGTACAACCCTGGGCAAGTCACTTAACCTGCATTGCTTAGCCTTTATTGCTCTTCTGACTTGGAACCAATATATGGCATTGATTCTAAGATGAAAGGTAAAGGTTTAAAAACAAACAAACAAATGAATAAATAATGAGGATTGGACAACTGCTCTCAGGGTATCCCAAAGATCTCTCTCTCTCTCTCTCTCTATTTATCTATCTATATCTATCTTTATATTTATATCTATATATCTATCTATATCTATATCTTTATTTATATCTATATCTATATTTATATCTATATCTATATGTATATCTACATTTATATCTATATTTATATCTGTATCTATATATATATATATCTTTCCTTGATGTATCACATATATTCAAAAGCTCAAATGGATCTGTGTCTCATTGCCGACTTCCCTTCAATGATGTACATGGCAACTCTAACATCTGCCCATTCTCTGAGACGCCTGCCAATGGTGTCCCTGAGACGCCTGCCAATGGTGTCCTATGAGTTCAGTCCTCAATGTGCCTTCTTCACTTTCTCTTGACATCACGTACATTGTGCAATATAGTGATTTCCCAACAGTTATCCTATTATTTTTTCATATGACCAAATGATCTGCTTTTTTCAATCATATATTATTTCGCTGGCATTCTTTTCTTAGTTCTTTTTCAGTTTCTCATTCTCATTATGTGTTTCTGCCTCCTCAAACTCATTATGCATTTCTCCATTGCCCTCTGACTCATACTCATTTTTAATTCCTCAGAAGTTGTAGTATTACGTGACTCACAGCTATACGACAAAACCAGTAAAATATTGGTTTTAAAAAGACAATCCTTTGCTTTAGAGAAAAGCTTGGGGATCATTAAAAGAGCTTTGCAATCTTCCAAATGCAATCCAAACTGCTCCTCTCCTCTCATTTAATTCTAGGTTTAATTCCCTGTCCATTTTCAGGGGCTATCTTAGATATGGATGTTAGATTTAATTGCATGTCATGATATTGACGACAGTCATCTTTAGTTTAATTTTTTTCCTGCGTGGATATTTAGGCCAGACTTCTTCTGTGGTACTCTGGATCTAATTCAGGGGGCTCTTCAAGGGTCAGAGCCTTGATGCAACTGGCACAAGCTGATCTACAAATAGGAGCATTTCACTGACCTCACTATCTAAAGGGAGTTCTTCAACTTGTACTCTTCACTGGATGTCCTCAATGATATGGTACCATTAGCGAGCATAGGAGTTCCTGATTTGTCCCTTGCTTGATGTAGTTAAGTAGTAGAGCTAAGATTTGAACCCAGCTGCTCTAATTCTAAATACAATATTTTTTCCTATTATATCACACTATCATTTACCTTTACGTAGCTGGGTCTCTTACCAAGCTTTCTCTTTAACTATTTTTATCCTCCATTGCTTCTCTTTATTTTATACTGTGATATTGCTCATAATATGCCATACTTCTTCATAAGAACTTTAAAAAAGAGTTTATATAATAAACTTGTTTAGCTCTTAGCCGTCACTTTTCTCTACTTGTCAACCAAGTCAAATTTTATTGACTAATATGCTTTTTAGGTTCTTTTGGTCTCATTATAGCAACTAATTAATATCAGTTAAGCCTCTATGAATTTATTACAGTTAGTATCTATGTCATTTCTTCCATGCATATCCCATCTTTAATTATCAATAACATGTTTGAATAGGTCACAATTGAGTTGCTTGAGTTAACTTTTTCTCTTTTTTATTTTTCTTTTTAGTTTTGTACTAATTCCAATCATTGTTCTGACAAGTTGATGACTGTTTGCCATATCAAGCACCTACTGATTCTTTTCTAAAAGAAAATATTCATGATATTTAGGCATGAGACTTCTAAGTGACCTAAAAGTCTCTGGCCTCCATTATTCCTTACTCACTGACCTTACATATTCCCACCTTTGCTTTGAAGTCACAAAATATCAAGGTTTGTGTGGATTTAGGCTGGAAAGTCTTACTGTATTCTTCATAGAGTTTCTCTACCTCTTTATCCTTTACAACAAACATGTTGTATTAGGCTTCAATTATTTTCATAGTGGTCTTCTCACATATATTTGTCATAGACAAACTATCCCACAGAATTATGTTTCCTCTTACCTTTAGACACAATAAAACCAGCTCTGCCACATCTTTTACTTGTCTCTTCAAGAAAAAGCAGTGAGCCATCCCTTTGACTTACTGTCTGCTTTTATTTATGGACAGAATATCAAATGGATTCAATTCAGTTCCTCCCGTGGCACATTTATTCAGTCATCAAATAAGGCTCTTCCATTTAGAGTACTGATGGCCAAGTTAAAGCATATAGATGGTTTAAAAACCACAATTCCTAATAAATATTCTTTTGGCCCCTTTTTTGTCACTATATTCCTGGCATGGGCAGTTGGCAACTTTCCTTTGTTTTTCAAGTTGCCATGGTCAAAGAATATTTCGCCAAGTGGACAACTTATTAGCTTGTCCATGTTTAGCCAGACTGAGCCTTGGAAAACAGATGTAGTCTGTTTCTGGGACCATTCTCTGAGGCGTTCCAGCAATATGTTTCAGCTTGTTTTATGCTGGCATAAACTTTAAGAATTCAGGGTCACTTCCATGCCATGGTAAGACATCAATAGGATTTTGTACAAATTAAGAGTGTAATAAATGTTTGTTCAACAAGTGATTGAAAGAAGGATGAAACAGAGAAATTTGAGCTAGGTAGTATAGTTTGCAATAGGTTGATTTCTCAGTCTATTGTAACTACATTTTGGGACTTAGAAGCTCTCAAAGAAAGAGATGTAAAAAAATCAATAGGTCTTTATTTGAAGCATGCTTTGATTCATAATAAGAGGACATGAGGTCCACAATGAGATATATAGAAGTGAGTGGGGATAATAGAGGATTAATTCAGATAGGCATTAACAATTTACTGCCTATTTGATTGTAGGCAGTAATAATTTGATACTTATATGAGCAAATCACATAAACTCCCTGGCCTCAGTTTTCTAATCTGTAAAGTCAAAGGGGTGGACTAACTGACCTCTGAGATCCCTTCCAGGTCTACATCTATGACTCTATAATCCTTCCTATCTCATAGATGAAGATACAATACAACCTCACATCAGGTTGCATCAGGAAGAGGAAGGGAATCAAAAGTTCTTTGAAAGGTCACTCTTTAGAAATGGCGTATCCAAGTTGCACCAAGTCATAATCACTCTCCTTAATTTCATATGGAAAAGCATTACAGACAGCTAGGTGGTACAGGAGATATAATGCTGGGCCTAAAGTCAGAAAGACTCATCATCCCTAGTTAAATCTGGCCTTAGACATTTCCTACCTGTGTGACCCTTGGCAAGTCCATTTAACCTTGTTTGCCTCAGTTCCTCATCTGTAAAATAAGCTGGAGAAGGAAATGGCAAATCATTCCCAGTGTCTTTTCTCTTCCCAGTGGAATTGTGAAGAGTCAGATATAATTGACCAACATGACTGAACAACAAAAAGCATTAGAACCTTCATTTCCTCTGTATAATGGCCTTTAAGAGTAGAACTTGTTTCATTTTTTGTCTTTGTATCCCTAGCACCTAGCACAATGTCAAAGTAGGTAATTAGTAAAAATGCTTGTTGATGGATTGATTAATCATGGGTGAAGGATGGCATGTCTGATTGGTGTTTGGCATTAGTAGTACAAGAGACCAAGAAAAGTTTCTCCAATTGAAAACTGATGGAAACCTAAAGCAATCAAGAAAACTGGTTAAAATTCTGTGACTGTTATTCGGTTGCTTGGGAAGATATAAAGATATTCCATTTATTCAGCCAGAATGAGAGTGAAATTTCTGCACATGGTAAATAAATGCTGAACTGGGCTATTTTTTGAATGCATTGAGTTTATTTCACTTCATTTATTTTTATTTAGAGGCACTACAATATATTGGAGGCACTGCTAAAGGTCAGAATGGCCTGAGAGTCAGGATGATATAGGTTCAGATCCTAACTCTGACATTTTAAAAACTGTGTTGCTGGGTGAACTACTTCACCTTTATCTGTCTCAGGCAACTCCCTAGGATTTGTCTAAGCATAGACAGTTTCAATGGGTGGAGGGAATTTCCCACACTGAGGCATTGTCTTGTTTATTAAAGGAATCTTTATTTCCTCCTACTTGTTCTTGTTTCTGTTTCTAAATTCAACTTAGAATCCTTAGATTCTGAGTCTTAGATTCTTAGTCTCTCAAAGGTAGAAGCCTCTAAGTCCCACCCAAAGCATGAATTTCCTTCTACAAAGTGTCTCATTGCAGTCCTTCACCAAAGACTTGGTGGTGGTATGACATGGATATTTTAATTATCATGAGAGACTTTACCTACTGTGATACAGACTAAGATACAGTTTTCCTTGCAAAAGGAAAAAAAATAGACAAATGTTTCCTCTTATTTCCTTCCTCTTCTCCCTTACAAATCATCTCTTCCTCTCTCTCCTCTTCCTCTCCCATTCTGCACGGGCAGATGCACACACATACGCATCTCTCTCTCAGTACTTAGTACAGTGCCTGGAACATCATAAGAGTGTAATAAGTGCTTCTTGACTGGTTCTCATAAAGCACTTGGGCCACCCAGGGCTCTCTACTGTCTTTGTCTAAACTGCCTTTTCCCGACCATGGTGCTGCCCAGGAAAGAGCCAGAATGTGCCCACTACTAGTAGTTGGGGCAAGCACTGGGGCCAGGGAGAAGTGATCCTCTCCTTGGGAGAGGAGTAAATCCAAATAGAAATTTAAACAGTTGTAAACCAAAGGACCAGACCATATGCTATTAGAATTTCTTCATTATAAGAGGATCCAGCAATAGTTTCAGTGAGAAAGGGAAAACCGGTTAGAGGAGCAGAATGTCAAGCCAACATCCTGTACTAGATCTGGGAGCAAGTAAGTAATTGTGGAGCTATTGGTCTAACTCAACCTGAAGTCCCGAAGTTTCCCTCTTTTATTGGAGTTATATGTACTCCCTGCTTTTCCCCTGTTCTAAAATGTTGTCATGGTCTCTGGTCAATTCCATAATGTCCCCATTCTGCCTCAGTTGTTTCAGTAACATTAGAATCTTAAGACACCTTTGATCTAGAACTGCTTCTCCCTTCTCTTACCATTTAGTCCAGGTGTCGGCAACCTTTTTGGCTATGAGAGCCATACATGCCACATTTTTTAAAATGTAATTTCATGAGAGCCGTACAGTGCTCACAGTGCACGCTTCTGTAACAGTGCCTGAAAAAATTGACTTTATGGCTCCTGCAGAAAGAGCCATATCTGGCCCTCAAAAGAGCCAGATATGGCTTGAGAGCCATACGTTGCCGACCCCTGATTTAGTCAATCCATCAATAAATTATCTACCTCTCACTGTGTACTAAGCAGCTGCGCTAGGCTTAAATTCAGGCATTTTTGTCATCTATATATTTTTCTCTTAGAGTTCTGCAATCTACTTGACTGACTTTCTAACCTGAGCAGTGAGAGAAAAAAATTAATGAAAAGATATTATTAGTTGATAATGGCCTTAAGCGTTGTCCTCAGAAAATGTATTTGCATTTTTAAAGGGGATTCTTACTGAGATCTTGTCTTAACCCAAAGGACTGCAATCCCAAAGCAGGGGCTTTAGGCTGCCTGCAAGGTCCAAAGTGAATTTATTAAGGAGCTTGGAGGCTGTTGTGTCAGACCACCCACTACCTCAACTTGGATTCCATGTCTTAGAAAGGTTTCTTTTCTGTCAGAGGAAGGAAAGCAATTACAAAGGGAAGAAACATAATAGCTGTGTGTGGGCACCCTGGTGGTTTGGGAGTGAAAAGGTCCTGCCTCATATTTTTAGTCTATGCATTTTCATGAAATTGAAGATAGCTTAACAGACAGGAAATGACTGGTTACAGATCTAAGGGTCCTTTCAGAATCAACTATCTGTGTGCAGTCTGATCATTGGCTAGTTGGATTAACAAAGAGCAGAGAAAATACTAAGTTATAAGAAAAGATCCATGTGAGAAGATATTGAGAATAATCCTCTACTGTGACCTGTTTAAACAAATGTCTAAATGGGAAAATAGGAAATGGATAAAAGTAAGGACACTGACTGTAACTTGGCATTTCTTTAAAAAATTTCTTTAAAAAATGTAACTGGTGAAAAGCACTACCTATTACAAGAAGGCCAAAGAGGTCAGAAACCACTTCACACGGCAAATATTTGTTCTATTTGCCAGGCAGAGAAAGAAGTGATAGGTAGCTAAGGATAACACTGGCAGAGTACAAGATCATTTGACAAACATTATTCAGGAAGAGAGTGAATGATTGATTATAAGCAAGAACAACTCATAACATGGGGGAAGGAATGGCAGAAAGAAAAAACTTCAGTTTGATTTGAGATTCAGCTAAGTCAGATCATCTTAAGAATAATTGTAGATGAAACTGGAAAGGAAATAAACAAATAAAAAATACTACAGATCAATTGGTATACTAACTTACTCTATTGCATTGGTTAAAAAGTGATAAACTATAAGCTCAACATGATATGTGAAGAAGGTTTAGACTGTATTAAGTAGGGTATAATGTCTAGGACTAGGGAATTAATTATCCCCCTCTACCCTTATTAGATCACATCTGGACTATTGTATTTATTTACAGGCACTCCATTTTAGTGGAACATTGTATAGAGTATCACTTGTAATACGCCCACATGGACAAAGGGATCTATTGGAACTGGGTAGCATGTGTAATAATGCTGTGTGTAGTATGGTAAAGATTTTGTAGATAAAAAAAAACATTTATCTACCCCTCCTCTCTAGATCTGGGTGGGTCTTTGATGCTTTAAGATTCTTCCAACTTAAAAGGCATTTTCTTCCTAAGCAAATGCAGTACCAGTTTGTTAACCTTTCCCAAGCTTCCTATGGCTCCCACCCTCTTAAACAAAGAATCTTGCCTCATATTTTACTGAAAAAATCAAGAGCCTTCACTGAGAGGTCCCTGATCTCTACTCATCTCACATCACCTAGATGCCTTCCATCACATCTCTTCCTTCAACCCAGTTTTCTATGAAGAGGTAGCCCTTCTCCTTGCCAAGGCAAATCCCTCTCTATATACAACTGATCACATCCCATCCTGTTCTCTCTAACAGATTGTCCTTTCTAGTATCCTCACTCTTACTTCTGTTTAATTTTTCTCTGTATACTGGCTGCTCCTCTATTGCCTCCTCCTCTTCAAAAAAGCCTTACTTGATGTGCTCACTTCTGCTAATTATTGACCCATATCTCTCCTTCTTTTTGAGGTTAAACTTCTTGAGAAAAGCCCCTAAAAAGATGCCTCCACTTCCTTTCCTCTCATTCTCTTCTTGACTCTCTATAGTTTGACTTCTGGCTTCATTCAACTGGAACTGTTCTCTCCAAAATTATTAACAATCTCTTAATGACCAAATCAAATGGCCTTTTATCAATCTTTATACTTCCTGATTTTGAGCCTTTGACATTAGTGATTACCCTCTTCTACTTGATACTCTGTTCTCGCTACTTTCTCCTGGTTCCCTCTTTACCTGTTTGAATATTCCTATTCCTGCTTAGTCTCCTTTGCTGGCTCTTCATCAAAGTAATACATGCTAACTCCAGGGATGTCCCACAAGGCTCTGTCTTGGCCTCTTGTCTCTCAATAATATTTCACTTGGTAATCTCATCAGCTCCTTTGGATTCAATTATCATTTCTATGCTAATATTTCTCAAATCAATTTTTTCAGTCCTATTCTCTCTATTGACTTCTAGTCTCGCATCTTCAATTGCTTATCAGACATCTCAAACTGGATGTCCTATACATAACTTAAATTCAATATATCCAAAACTGAATTCATTATCTTTCCTTCCCCAAAGCTCTCCTCTTCCATACTTTCTTATTACTGTGAAGGATACCATCATCTCCTGGTTACTAAGACTCACTACCTAGATGACATCCTCACTGTCTTACTTTTTATATTCAATCTATTGCCAAGATATGTCTATCATATACCATAAAATCACTCAAATACCACCCTCTCTCTTCATTCTTCTCATACTGCCATCATATCATTCCTAGACTAGTGCAATCATCTATTGGTGGGTCTGTCTGCAACAAGTTGCTCCTCATTTGAGTCCACCAATTACTCAGGTGTCAAAGTAATCTTCCCAGAGCACAGGTCTGACCCCTATCCTCCCCACTCAGTAAACTATAAGTGAACCCTATTAACTGCAGGATAAAATATAAAGTCTTCTATCCACCTTTGAAAGCCTTTCATAACTTACCCTTTCCCCACATTTCCAGTCTTCTTATACCTTACCACCTGCCTCCCATATACTTTATATTTCAGTTACACTGACTTTCTTGTTGTTTTTCCAATAAGATACTCCATCTCCTGACTGGGCATTTTAACCGTCTGTCCCTTATGTCTGGAATGATTTCCCCCTTCATCTCTACTTTCTGGCTTCCATGGATTTTTTTAAATCTGAATTTAAATCCTACTTTCTATAGGAAACTTTTCCTAATACCCCTTAATACCAATGACTTCTCTTTGTTGATCATTTCTAATTTTCCTGGAGATAGCTCATTTATACATAATTTATTTTCATATTGTCTCACCAATTAGACTGTAAATTTCTTGAAAGCAGTGGCTTTTGGGACTCAGTAGTATGTGTAATAAAGGTCTCAGGGTGTATAATATGGTACCTAGAAAGATGTAAGGAAAAAGGAAGAATTTATAACCAAACAAAAAAATAGAAAAGATCATAGGAGATAAACTGAATACTTTTAGTTACATGAAATTAAAAACATTTTGCATCAGAAAAACCAGTGAAGTCATTATTAGAAGGAAAACAGAAAACTGGGGTGGAAAATTGTACTGTATATTTCTCTGATATAGGTCTCACTTTTCAAATGTATAGTGGACTTCTGAACTAAATGTATAAAAAGTAAGAGCTATTTCCCAATTGACAAATGGTTAAAGGGTATGAACAGGTAATTTTCAGAAGAAGAAATCAAAGCTCTCAATAGTCATATGAAAAAATTCTCTAAATCACTAATGGGTAGAGAAGTGCAAATTAAAACAACTCTGAGGTACTATCTTGTACCTATAAGATTGACTAACATGACAGAAAGGAAAATGGCAAATACTATGGGTGATGTGGGAAAAAATAGGTACATTAATGAACTATTAGTAGAATTGTAAACTGGTCCAATTATCTGGGAGAACAACTTAGAACTATACCCAAAGGACTATAAAAAGGTGCATACTCTTTAAAACAATAGTACTACTATTAGGACTACATCCCAAAGAGATTAAAGAAAAAGGAAAGCACCTATATTCAAAAGTATTTATAGTAGCTCTTTCTGTGGTAGCAAAAAATTGAAAACTGGAGGGAATCTGTCACTGGTTCTGGGCAGCTTACCATGTTTTGAAGAGAAGGCTCTTTGACTATAAACGTTATTAGACTTTAGCCAAATGCCTATCAGCATTGACCATGTTCTCTTTGCCTTTATCAATGACTTATTCACCCATGGTATCTCCTGTAAGGGGAGAGACTATGGAGCCTTCTCTGGTCTAAGGGCAATGGTCCTTGCTATCAATGTTAATTCTTTCCTCTTTCAGGTGAAGGAAATCAAGCCTCTGATTCTGTAAGTTTGGTAAGTTCAGAGGGATCCAATTCCTCAGAATTCCAAAGTCTGGGTTCTAGAGTTGGTATAGCAGTGATACATTAAGAAGTGAGTCAGGACCTTCAGGACCTCAGTCCAGTAGCTGTGACTCATCCTGAATGAGGACTTGATGGGATCAATGCCATGTAAGAAATGAATTAAATCTTGAGAGTATTCCCAAAGGGAATTCTTGTGTTCTAGGCTTGAGCATATCCTGAGGTTTGGGGAGGAATGTTTGTATGTTTATTCTTGTTATAATCTTGAAATAAACATCCCTTTGAAAAAGCTAAGAGATGTTAAATGATTCACTGGAACTGAGGTGTTAGTAATTGGATGCTAACAACAGGGGAAACATAGCCAGCAAGGGCTTAAACCAATGGTAGTATAGAAGAGACACCCCACAAACCCTAGAATCCCAAAAGGCAGATATAGCATTCTGGTTCTGGGATATAAAATCAAAGTATATTTATTTCATTGGTAAAAGAAATTCTTGTGGTAAAAGTGTGGAGAAAGCAAAGAGGTTACAGGGCAGATCAATGTGAATTAGTAGACATGTGGTAGAAGGAATAGTCTATAATCAAAACAATATTGCTCTAAGTGTATGTCATTGTATTCCACTGACCATCCCTTAACTTTCCAAACTAAAATACCCATTTCTGACTATCGTATGCATATACACATTATCTCCCCATATTTAAAAAGAAATTATTTGAAATCAGGGACTAATTAATTTTTGTATTGTTATTCCCAGTGCTTAGCACAGGGTTTGGTTTAACAACCAAAAAAAAAGGGCTTCTGGCATTCATTTAGTCTTTCATTCATTCATTCATCATAGAGCATGAGGAGATTGTGTGTCAAATAAGAGAAGAAACTGAGAAGTGCAGCCACCAGTGAGAGTAGAGGCTCCTTGGCCTTCAGTTTCCTTCCCTGTTGTGCTAATTCTGGTGTCTAGGTTTTCACAATGTTGTTGATGGCGTGTTTCATTATGGAGGGTTGTTCTTCACTCCATCTGTCATCACAGACCAGAACAAGGGCAAGTGAAAATGGAATTGCAGTCACAGATCAGTCCAATATAGTTGATCTAAATTGCATTAGCCAAGTTTGCTCCAAGTTTCTGTTCCCAGAGAAGCAATGTCACCCCCACTGGGTAGCCAAACAGCTGGTTTGCATGGATGGTGCAGGAGGAAACTGGAGAGGTAATAGCTGACATTTATAGTTGACATTTATGTTGTGTTTTGTCATACTCCTACTCCCCTTGGACTGCTCTCCTCTGGTCATGGCCTTCATCAAAGGCAATGAACAGAAGAAGAGGGGAGTGGCAGAGTTTGGGAAACCTCAACTGGTGCTGAGAGATAATGTCAATGATAAAGGGGATAGGAGTAAAAACCTTACTTTGGGCTAGCCCAATGCTTGTCCTGGCCCTGATGAAAGAGTTATTTGGTGCCTCTCCCATTCCCTTTGAATAATAAAAATAATCACTGGCATTTCTAAAGCACCTTAAGGTTCACATAAGCTCACTTGAACCCTGAAACAACCCTGTGGAAATCCTCAAATAACAACCATGGTGGGCTCTCCATGAGTCAGGGTCAGTAGGCATTTCTGAAATAAATGGTCTAGATCATCTCTCTCCACTTTCTTCTCATTCATTCTTTCTTCCTCTGGGATAATCTGGTTTATTCTTTCCTGCCCTTTCCCTTTCTCTCTAAGAGATGATCTGTGAAATCCTTATCTTTAAATCCAGTGGCACTTTCTCCATCCTAATTTTCTTTGACCCTTTTGTAGCATTTGACACCACTAATTTATTCTTTCCTTATTGAAAATTTCCTCTCCCTTAGTTTTAGAGACACCTAGGTAGTGTTATAAATAGAGTGCTGTTTGGAGTTCAGTGCTAAGAACTGAGTTCAAATCTGGCCTCAGACACTTATAAACTATGTGACTCTGCACAAGTCATTTAACCTCTACCTCAGTTTTCTTTACTGTAAAATAGGAATAATAACAGATTCTCCCTCACAAGGATCTTATAAAGCACTTAGCACAGTGTCTAACATATAGTACATGCTTAATAAATGCTTGTCCCTTCCCCCTTTCTGTGTTGTTATATGACCTTGATCTTCCTGTCTCCTACATTGCTTCTTCTATGTTCCCTTTATTGATGTTTCTCTTCCTTTAATACCTAATAATTGTCTAAATTTGATTATTCCTAAAGCTTAGTGCTTTGCTGAAGGTCCTCTAAATGCTCTCTCAAATATCTGTCTTCTCCACTTTCATTGCCTCTATTATCATGTCTGCCCTAACAGGGGACTTCCAAATCTATATGTCTTGTCTCAGGCTTTCTCCTGAGTTCCAGCCCTATATTTCCCACAAACTACTATACATTTCTGTTTGGATATCTTGCTGTCTCATCAAAATAAATGTCTGAGAATAAACTCTTTATCTTTAGATAATGGCAATCTTCTAGTTACTTAGACTCAGAACCTTGCCTCCTATTTGTTTCCTCCCTTACCATTCATTCATTCATTCACTTTTCCATTCTCTCTTTCTTTCTCTCTTTCTTTCCTTCTCTCTTTCTTTCTCTCTCTCTCTCTTTCTCTCTCTCTCTCTCTCTCTCTTTCTCTTTCTTTCTTTCTTTCTTTCTTTCTTTCTTTCTTTCTTTCTTTCTTTCTTTCTTTCTTTCTTTCTCTCTCTCTCTCATTCATTCATAGTAAGCAATTAAGTATAATACCTACTAGGTGTAGAACATTGTTCTTGGTGCTAACAAAGATACAAAGATGAAATAAAATATGGTCCCTGCTTTTTTTGTTTATTTTAGATTTTTGATAATATTTTACTTTCCCCCAATTACATATAAAACAATTTTTAATGTTCTCTTATTTAAATTTTGAGCTCCAAATTCTCTCTCTCCCTCCTTCCTTTACTTCCTCTCTGACACAGTGAGCAATATGATATAAGTTATACATGTAAAATGTATTACCATGTTAGTCATTTTGTGGAAGAAAATTCAAACAAAAAAATGAAGGAAGTGAAAGACAGTATACTTTGGTTCCCAGACTCCATCAGTTTTTTTCTCTGGCATTTTTCATCATGAGTCCTTTGGGATTATTTGGATCATAGAACTGCTGGGAATAGCTTAATCATTCACAGTTGAATATCTTTTATTATTGTTGTTTCTATGTTCACTGTCCTCCTGGTTCTGCTTACTCCACTTTGCATTAGTTCATGTAAGTCTTTACAAGTTTTTTTGGAAGCATTCTGCTCATCATTTTTTATAGCACAATAATATTCCATTACTGTAATATACCACAATTTGTTCTACCATTCCCCAATTGGGCCACTACTTTTGTGAAGCATACAATAAACTTACATTTATTATATAGACATAGATATATGCTTACAAATATAATAATATAAAGCAGATTATCATCACATAAGATTAATGGTAAGAAAGTGGAACATGAAAATGGAAAAAATGGAGGTTCCAGAAAAGCAAAATCAGAAAGAGAAAAGATAATAAAACAGATATTGGACAAATTTGAACTCAAGATCTTGATGGGACTTCTAAAGGTATCTGACATTAAACATAGTAAACTATAATGACTTTCCCCCAAAAACTAGCTAATCATTTTAAAATTTTTATTAGTCTTTTCAAAAGACCAATTCCTTTTATTTATTAATTCATTTTTTATTTTCAATTTTGTTTATCTCTTTTTTGCTTTTCAGAATATCTATTTATCTCTTTTCAGAGAGTCATTTTTCTTTTTCAGAACATGATAGGAGAATGGAAAGAGAACTAATGTTAACTATCTCTTCGAGATATCTTTCCTTTGTTGCTCCCTTTTTGATTTACCTCCCTTTTCTGTTTTCTGACAGTTTGGTCTTTAGGGCTATGCTTGCAATTTAGGAAAAGAATTTTTTTAAGTTTGTATAAAAGCTATGGGTTTTGTAAGTAATCTAGCAGCACTCCCTCTCTTCTTCTCAGAAGTATTATTACAAATTTTCCTAATATCCCTCTTTGAATATACCACCTCATGAAAAATAGAGGCAAAAATAATCTCAGTGGAGGTTTTCAGGGGTCCTCTTTGTATAAGTTAGATTTTCAAAGAAAATGGAGTCTATGCCAAAGAAGCTCCTTTTATAACTGACATTTACTGACTCCCTCCCAGAGAAAGGTGCTTCCAAGGAGGAACAAAACTGGAACTGAGATTAGTCTGTCAACTTTAGACATTGATCTTAGTCAAAAGATGGAGAAGTGATTCTGTCAACTTTAGAAATGTCTCTCCTCCTTTCACATCAGAAAAAGGGCCTCATGAGATGCCACCTAGACCATCCATCACAGACTGAAAGGGACCTCAAGAAGTTTTTTTTCCTTTGTTAGGGAAGGCTCTGAATCATCCTGAACCAATAACTATTTTCAGTCTTTTAGACTCTATTGTAGACCTCTGGAGAAAAAGTTTCACTCTCCTCCCCAATAAAGAAATTCCTCCCAAATCCTCCAGGAATAAAGTACATTAAAATTCATCATAATATTTTGTGTACAATAGATTTACTTGAATCCCATAGCCCCAAAACCCTAACATTCTGCCTGCTGTGTCAAATATAGTTTAATAGGGCAGCCTGTGGCAAAGTAGATGAGATGTTCTGGCCACATAGAAATGGACTAGTTCCCCCTAGGCTATTTCTCAAGCCTCTATCTCCAGGGAGGAACAAAGGGATCAAGCAGAGCTTATTTTAGAAAAGAGGGATATCTTGTTAACCTTCCTTGCCCTAGTCCACAGGCATAGCACTTTCCCCCTCCTCCCTTTTAAACCTTTACCTTCTGTTTTAGAATCAATATTGTGTGCTAGTTCCAAGGCAGAAGAGCAACAAAAGGGAAATAAGTGACTTGCCCAGGGTCACGCAGCTAGGATGTGTCTGAGGTCAGATTTAAACCCAGGACCTCCTGTCCTCTAGGTCTGGCTCTCAATCCACTGAGCCACCTAACTGCCCTGCTAACATATTCTTTCCACCTCAACTCCTACTAATCCCTGCTTCTCTTCTCACCCCACCTTCCACCTCAGCTGGACTAATAATCTATTTCATGATCTCCCAAATAGGCCAAGAAAACTTCTGCTCTGGTGCCTTAGACACAACACATTGCTTTCATCTAGTTCTCCCCCTGCTTCACTCATTTTTCAAGGCTCAAATGAGGAGCAAATAAGATAGTGATTTGTAAAGTGCTTAGACACAAAGTGTTTAATAAATGCTCATTCCCTTCCTCTCTTACCTCCTCAGTAGAGTCCTACCTGATCACCCCAGTCCACAGGGAGCTTTTTCTTCCTTGAAACCCTAGTGTGCTTCCTGCCTACATTCCTCATTCACCACCTTATATTGTTAACTCTCTTTTTATGTGCAGATTCTTGCAGCTTGACTGTGAGCCACTTAAAGCAGGCACAGACCCACCCAGTTTCATATTTCTTTGTATCCTTCTCTGTGTCTAACCTTTTATATTTAGAGGCTCTGCAAAAATATTTATGTTTGTTGATGACAGTACATATGCAGTAGATGCTTAATAAATGTTTGCTTGTCGAGCCGTATGAAGTTAAAATGAATTGAGTTCATCCTGAGGTCCTAATAAGCAGTTTAGCACAGGAAACCTACCTTTCCCCAGGAAAATATCCATTGCTGCAAGATGTAAGGCCAGGCCTGGCTCCCAGCATCTGAGATAGCAATTGGAAACATATGGTGCTTTGGGAACGGTCATTTCTTTTTCCTTCTTGCTAAGAAGACCTTTAAAGCCCTACTAAATATGTCAAGAAGCAGCAATGAAAATGTCAGAGAATTGTAATATTGCTTATTGCAAAAAAATCGCATGTTGACAAAGCCCTAAATTAAAAAGAAAAGGGAAAAAAAAGAAAAACCACCAAGGGCTAATTTTAGATTTGTTTTTTTCCCTTTTAGTCAAAATAAGAAAAAATAAAAACACCAGTAAAACCCTACTGTGCAAAACCTCTTAGTCATAGCTCCTAGGCAATTTGGGAAATTATTGTTGTGTTTTTTTCCCCCTGTGGAAGTAATTCTAACTTTTAAGTGAATGTATCTCAAATGGTCTTGTTGAATCAGAAGGCAGAGACAGCCCAGTGGATTGGATTGGATTGGTTTGGATTGGATCGAATTGGATGGGACCAGGTGGGATAGGATGGGGGCAAGATAGAGGAGCAGAGCACAGATCACAGTGGGGGAATAGGAGGAGGGAACAGGTCTGACTTTCCCCTACATGTTTCTTTCTCAATTCTCTCCAAGGTTACTGTTTTTCCACGCTGCTAACCAAGAAGATAAACAGCCACTCCTGGGCTGCTTCTAGTTTCCTAACTACTATAATGCCTGTTTTTTGACATCAGAGCCATTTTCAAAGCAATCAGAGGTGACTCAGAAAATACAGTCATAGACCTCACTTGGGAAATCATTCACAGGCCTAAATGAATTCTGAAAAAGAAAGAAAGAAAGAAAGAAAGAAAGAAAGAAAGAAAGAAAGAAAGAAAGAAATAAAGAAAGAAAGAAAGAAAGAAAGAGAGAAAGAAAGAGAGAAAGAAAGAAAGAGAGAAAGAAAGAAAGAGGGAGAAGGGGCAATTGTTTATTCCCTTTCTCTTCTCAGGAGAAATGTATTGCTATTCCGGTCCCTGGAACCCATCCTCCCTTAGGAACTGAGCCTCCCCATTCCTGTTTCTCCCATGTCTCTATGGACTGACACCTTCAGAATTCTCTCTTTTAAACTGTTCTCCCGAGTCCCTATTTGCTGATTACAAAAAATGCTTTGGTGCTAGAGTAATAAGAACCCTTTAGAAAGATGCCTACATGAATATCTTCTGAGAAAACTCTCTCATTGTTGCTTCTGCCAAGTTGATACAAATGGATTTCCTCTATTGAGTCTTCACTGAGAATTAAACCACAACGTGACTCTCTTGTAACCATCATAACTCAGTCATTTATAACATTGTAAGGCTTACAGAGTGCTACCTACAGAACAACAGTATGAGCTGGGTAGTACCAATGATATCATACCCATTTTATAGACGAGGAAATGAAGACCCAGAAAGGTTTGCCTTTCTGATTTGCCCACAGTCACAGTTAATAAATGATACGTGTGAGGTTCAAAATCAGATCTCATGGCTCCAAATCCAGAGTTCTTTCCACTAAATCAAGATACTTCCCCATCCCTTTCCTATCTATCTTTCAGGACCCAATTCAAATCCACCTTCTTCCAAGAAGGCTGCCTTGACTACTTTAACCTACAGTAAGCTATTCCTACTTTGAACTTCCATAGGGGTTATTGTCTCCTCCTTCTTCATGTACCATATGCTGTCTGTATTATTAGTTTGTTTTTCAGATGGGTATTTCTTGGCTTCCCAAAGGGATTTTGAGCTCTTCTGGGAAGTGACCGTGTCTTATACATCAATGTATGCTTCATGGCATCCAGCTGAATGCTCTGCCCAAAGTTGGCTCTGGGTACATAATTATAGGAGATACTTTTTTTTTAAAAAGGCTCTTTTGGCTGTTATAGTCATTTGAGAGGACAACAAAAATAACTCATCTCTTGGCAGCTCAAACCTAACCCGGTTCTTATTCTGTGGCTCCAGAATTACAACAGAAATTGCATGAATATAGAGCATCGGCATTAGCTTTTAATACCATTCTACTCCCAATGGGGCAGTGTCATTCTTACAGCAATATTAGTGCTAGAAGGGTCTTTGAAATCATCCAGTGGACCCCCCTTCCTGAGGAAACTCAGATCAGAGAAGCAAAATAATTCACCCAAGGTCACCTAGCTACCTGTGTAGCAAAGCTGGGATTTGAAGTTGGACTTTCTGACAGCCAACCCCATTCTCTTTCCATTATGCCAGTAGTTTGACCCCCATGTCCTTTGAGAAGACACAAAACTGGTGATTTATAGTTTTAATGTAAGGCCAGCCACACACCATTAGAGGAAAAAAGGGAAAATAATTGTGATCATCTGAGTGAAAAAAACTCAAGTATGGTTCACCAGGAAAGTCCATTATAGTCCTAATTCATGTGGATTACTAACTAGGGTTTCTTCTCCATCTCCACAACTGAGTATCCCAATGAAGGCCTCCAAGGAAATAGGGAATAGCCTCAGGCCTCTTCTGGAGGGTTTATTTCTTTCCTTTGCTTAGGAACCAGGTTTGTTTCTCTGTAGTGAAAGATAGGCAAGAGTAAAGGGAAGGATGAGTTAGAGGAACCCATGCTCTTAATATTTGCCCTTACCTAATGCTACTTGCATATAGATCCAGTACAGTAGTGTTGAAAGTCTGTTAGTCAATACATTTTTATTAAGCACTTTACTGTGTAATAAGCACTGTGCTAAGCTCTGGGGATTAAAAAAAGCAAAAGACAGCTCTTGAGGCCTTGGCAAACTAACGGGGAAGCAATATGTGAATAAGCATACATAAACAAGCTATAGGCAGGATAAATTAAAGATGATCAACTGAGGGATCAGGAAAGGCTTCCTGGAGAAGGAAGGATTTTAGCTGAGACTGGGAGGTAGAGGACCTGGGTTTAAATCCTGATATGTACTAGTTGTGTTATCTTAGCTGAATAATTTAATTTCTCCTTACCTTTCTTGTATCTGTAGAATGATAGAAGTTGGACTAGATGTTCTCTAAAGTCTCTTTCCTTCATAACTCAATGTCTTACCTGGAAAGATCACTGATTATTGATAATCGATAATTATAATAATAGTAGCCCAACCAAGACTGAACTCTTCCCTCTATTGCTGAATAACCTAGGACAAGTCACTTAACTTCCTGAAGCTTCAATTTCTTCATCTATAAAATGTTGGGGTTGGACTCAATTGCTTCTGAGGGCCTTCTTCCTCTAGAAAGAAGTCTCTATTCCTCTCCATTTTCCTCACACTCCCAACCCTTAAGCAGAGAGCATTTATTTGAGCATTTGAACATTTGCTCGGTGGCTGTTGAGATAACTTTGGTGATTTCTTATTGGGTTGAATTTGAACTTCACCTCCATCTTCTCCATTTTGGCTCCAACTAATGTTAATACCAACTCATATTTCTATAGTGCTTTGAAATGTAAACTGTATCCTAGTGAAGAACCTCTAAGGTAGGTCGTTCAAAGATTATTGAGTTTTAGATAAGAGAGCATAGTTCCTTAGACATGAAGTAAATCACCCAAAGTCATACAACTAGAAAGTGTCAGAGCCAGGATCTGGATCTGTGTCTCCCGCCTCTTAGTTTTGTATTTTTAGCATTGCACCATACTGTTCATGGAATGATGGTATCAGTCTTTGATAGTTTCACCCCTAAAAATTCTATCCTAGGATCTCACTCCTCACCCCAATTTCTACAGGCTACTCCTCTGGACATTTGTTAGCCCTACTAATCAGATAGCCTCACCTTAGTCTCTTTGATCCTAAGCATCTTTTCCATTCTCCCCCACAATGGGATGCCAAGACTAGGGGCTCATTTTCAGCAATAGCTGAAGCAACTTGAAGTCTCCCATGAATGACCAATGTGCTTGGCCCTGAACTGCTCTTGACTGAGACGGGCAGTAGACAGATGGTTGAAACTGCCACCACTTGACATCCTAGGTGTGAAATCCTTAATAGCCTTGCCTGCCTCTAAATGCATAGAAAGTGTCACTCTATAGGCCTGATGCTTCAATCTTGACAGAGCCTCACCCCACATTTGTTATACTAATTATTCCAGGACCTTTTTTTTAAATTAAAAATGAGATATTAAAGGTGAGATATAATTAAAGACAAGGATATTGGAGCATGCAAAGGCTGTTGGTAAGGGAGGATTTTTTGTAATCCCCAGAGCTTAGCACAGTGCCTAGTACACAGTAACACGGGTCAGGGTCTGCTGTGCCTAGCCTACGAATGAAGTTCTGAATTCTATTTTTCACTGGTCTCCATTTGTTCTTAACTCCTCCTTCTCCACATATTAGCTGCGTGTGGGTTATCAATCCAACCCAACAGACATTCACAGAATGCCTACTATGTGCAAATTGCTTTGTGAGGAACAAATTTTAATTCCCTGCTTCCTCCTGTTCTCTAAGAGCAAGATCTCCTGCTTTTGCTGTTAAGATGGCTGTATCTTTAAGAATACAGACAAATTTCAACATCATTCGAAACAAAATAAATTTAGGAAATGAATCATTTGCACATGCAAATACAAACAAGCCCTAAATAATCGATTACTTGAGATTTGGATTATCATTATCTTGCATTTCATGGTCACTTTTTTGGATTTAAAAAGATGAATCCCTGATGACAGTACTGTGAGACAGGAAGTACAAGTATCATCTCCATTTTACAGGTGAGGAAACTGAGATCTGGAGATAAAAAGCAAATTGCTCAGGATCTCATTGCTACAGGACATAGAATTAAAATATAAACCTGGTGTTCTCTGCCCTTTTTCATTAGCCTAGAGGGCACCGTACTTTCATAGACAAAATGCTGTTGATATTCATTTTAATCTAAATTTACCAAAGGGAAGGGCTGAGGCATACAAAGAAACTAGAGACAAAATGTATTTAAAGCTGACCTGACTCTTTTCTTTGGCAGGCTCCTTCAGTATTTACTGGTCGTCATGCCGATAATCATAGAATCTCTGAGTTAGAAGGGACCTCAGTAGCCCAATTCTCATCCAACCCAAACCTGAACAAGAATGCTCTAAAGGAGAGAGGCAACAACGGATCAGCCAGACTTTCCTGAAAGCCAGTGGTAAGGGAGAAATCCACTACCATTTGCAAACACCCATTCCACTTTGGGATAGCTCTAGTTATTAGGAAGTTTTTCTTTACTCAAGCTCAAATTTGCCATCAAGAAACTTCCACCCATTGATACTAGATCTGCCCTCAAGGACAAGAATAACAAGTTTAATTACTCTTCCAAGTGACAGCTCTTCAAATACTTTGAAGATGGCTTTGATGTCCCCCAAGGCTCTTCTTCAGGTTAAACACCAGTAATTCCTTCTGCTGATCCTCTTTGGCCTGCATTAGAGGCCTTTCACCAATCTGCTTGCTCTTCTCTGGATGCTTAATAATGTTCTTCTTAAAACAGGATGTTTATAAATAGACACCAAATTCCAGATGTGTTCTGACCAGGGGAGAGGACAATAGGACTATCATCTCCTTATTCCTGGACACGGTGCCTATTCTAATATAATCTACATTTGAATTAGCTTTTTTAGGCAGTCATATGTCACTGCTGTCTGGCTTTACAATAAGGAATTTATCTAGACGGACTTTAGCAAAATTCATCTGGTCCTGCTGGATTCCTGTAGGTCAAGATCAGCTCATGGGAAAACTATGATGATTGACATCGATATGGAGTGACTTCCTGATGGCAAGTTATGATGAAAGAAGTTTTGTCCAGTTTTGTTGTGGCTTGTTAAAGACACAATTGTTAAGGATAGCATACAGTGCTCAAATTAAAAATGTACATAAAAATGTGGGCATAACCCTTTAGAAGATCAGTAATGTTTTTAATGTATGGTCATTCAATCTCTTCTTGAAGATCTTTAGTGGTGGAAAACTCACTGCCTCCCAAACTTTTAGATAGCTTCTAACAATTAGAGCATTTTCCCTTATATCCCAGAGTGTATGTGTGTCTGCGTGTGTGTGCATGTCCGTGTGTGTGTGTGTGTGTGTGTGTGTGTGTGTGTGTCTCCTAGTTCCTCCCTTTGCAGAACAAATTTTGTTTTTCAGGTTAGCCTGGAATTCACATGGAATCCCCATATAGTCTAGGGTTTTTTGGGCTGCTTTGGGTTATCTTAAGGGGAAAACCAGGGGAGTTAACTTAAATATTAAATGTGGGTTCAGAAGGGTGTGTAGGAGACAGGAATGACAAAAGATGGGGACTTAACAAGTTAGAGAGACTGGGTTTAACTGCTAGGGAAATGTCTGTTGGCAGAAGTGGCAGTTAGGCCTGTTACCCTGCGCCATCTAGACAAAGACCTGTGGAAACTAGCAAGCAAATGACAAGTGAGTTTGTAACAAATTTAGTCAAGGGAACTGTGGTCTAAAGGATGGGAATAGGGGTTTCTATACTTCCAGACTAAGGGCAAACCACAGGGTCAGGGGAGGGACTTATCTACACTGAGACCTAAACAAGGCAGGACCCAAAGGATAGCAGTACTGAAGTGGGTATCCTCATAGCAGAGTCCTGACACACTCCAGTGATGTTGCAGCTCTTCCAGGACCACTAGCTGTACAGTTTCAGGTGGGTAGATTCTGGGAGCTAACCCAGCCCAAGTTAACCAGCAACTCAGGTTGGGATTAATAATCTCTACCAAAAATCTCCCACAAGTAGATGACAGTCTTCCTTCAGGATCCCAGTGAATCAGGGTACAAACTCCACTTCCTCTGAGGTCTCCCAGGGTCAATTACAACTTGTCCCAACCACCATGGAGTCCATCTCAGAGAGAGAGGCACACTTCCTACTTGCCCATTCCATTTAGAAGTCTCTAGCCCTTCCTGTTAGGTCTCCTAAATAATAATTAAGTAATCTTCCTCACAATAGTTACCAACACACCCCTTCAGGACTCAAAGGGCCAAAATCGGAGAAAGTAACGGAGCAACAGCAGGAGGAAAGCTCCAGGAGTTGAATAGGCTCCAGGGGCAATGGTCTGTTTTTATCATCATTATTGCTGCTATTCACTAAATCTTTTGCACCTGTTGTGGTGGGGAGGTTCACTCTGCTTGGGTCTCATCCATATTAGTTAGTCTTTCCTCTTTTGGCTTATCATATTCTCTGGACTCTTAGGACATCAATATGTCATGTTGACAACCCACAAGCATAAGCATCTGTGAAATGATGATTTCAATAGATGGAAAGATATATCTACAGGATGCTGATGCTCCCAGATGTTTCATTCAGCCTGAACACAGCTACTAGCAAAAAGCTATGTGAGGGGTAGATAGGTGGTTCAGTGGTTTAAGAGCCTAAGGAAAGGAGGTTCTGGGTTCAAATATGACCTCAGACACTTCCTAACTGTGTGACCCTGAGTAAGGCACTTAACCCCGCCCCCCCTTGCCTAACCATTCTGGCTCTTCTGCCCTGGAACAAATGCACAATATTGATTCAAATACAGCAGGTAAGGGTTTTTTAAAAACTCAGTTGTGTACTGCTCTTGTCTACTTCTCATGAGTTCAAGAAAACTAATTTTGGAGTTCAAAAAATAATTTTACATTTATGGGTTCAGGGAAGTCTGTCTAAATAACAGTTCAAATGAAAAGAGTCCTCAAGTTCAGTATGAATCAAGAGAGAGTCATGGCAGTCAAAAATCTTAATGCAAACTGGGACCTTAATGAGAAATGGGGAATCCAAAATGAGAATATTGATACCCCTACTGTGTCCTGTCCTGGTTAGATCACATCTGGAATACAATATGGAATTTGAGGCAATATATATTTAAAATAATATTGAAAAGTTGGAGAGTGTCAATATATCAACCAATTAAAAACATTTATTAAGCATCTACTCTGTACCAGGCATTGCGTCAGGTGATGATAGGAGGACAAAAATGAAACAGTCTCAATTTGATTTCAAAGAACTCAGTTGTTTAGGGAAAGTCATATGTACCCATATAATTGTGTATGAATTTCTTTTCTATAAGCACATATGTACACATATGTGTCTATGTACTATATTAGCTTGTGTTAGTATGTACACATACACATAACAATAGAAGATCATTTTGGAGGAGAGGGTGGATGACCTCTAAGTAATTATTGAAGAATGTATTTAGACTGGACAAGAGAAGGCTAAGAGGAACATGATAGTGGTCTTCAGATATCTAGAGGACTACCATGTGGAAGAGGGATTAGACTTATTCCATTTGGTCCCAAATTGCAGAATTAGGAACTATGGGTAGAAGTCACAGAGAGGAAGATTTTGTACCAATTAGAGTGATCCAAAAGTGGAATGGATTGCCTTGAAAGGATATGAGTTTCCTTACTCTTTGGTCTTCATGTGAAGACTAGATGACTGATTGGTGGGTATGTTTTAGAGAAGAAATCTCAGGTATCTTTTGGACTAGATGACCTCTGAGTTCCCTTCCACCAAGAGCCTGATTTTGTATTATTTCATATTATTGCATATTTGTCATATTCTACATATAAGAATGAGCTCTAAAAGGGCAGGAGCCGTGCATTATTTAAACTTAATTTCTCCCCTAGCCAAAAGGCAGCATAGTGTAGTGCACAGAGAGGTGGCCTTGGACCCTGGAAGACTTGAGTTCGTGTCCCACGTCTGATGTAACATTGGCTATGTTGGCTATGTGACCTAGTGTGACAAAGTGCTTGACCTCGTGTGACTCTAGGTAAATCTCTAAGACTATATTTGTCAACTTGTATTGATAAAGGCAGTTTCCTCATCCAAGAGTTTCTCTGTTCTCCTCTTCTTCTCTCCCTCCTCCCCATCCTTAATTTTTAAAACCTGATGATAAAAATCCTTTAGACTGGTTGTTTAGTCTGATTAGAGGAAGACACACTGAGGCATGATATTCTCTGTCTGGGGGTGGTCTGATGGTCTTTAGCAGAATCTGCAGCATTAATACCACTTAGTGCTCAGCAACCAGGAGAGGGCTTTGAACTCACATATCTCCTGTGTCCAACATAGGCCTTAAAATAAACTCAAATTAGACTGGGAGTGAGTGATGGATTCTTAAAAGCATGACTCACCATCCTCTATCCCCAGCCCTCCATCTCAGCTAGAATTATAAAAAGTTTCAACCTCTGCTCCCCACCCCCCAAGTCATTTGTTCTTTATCCTCTGGTTTTGGGGATTTTCTCTTTCATATAAGCTCAGCAACCCCTTTTTTGTTCTCCTTTTGGTAGAGCATTTTATCCCTTGATTATTAGCATGGGTACTGCTCTAGGTCTCATTCACCACCACCATTCTCCATCTTCCCTACCAACATAGCCGTCATTCTCAAGCTCTCCCCTTTCCTCATAGATTTTCCTTCTCTCCTAAACACTTTCATTCCCATGTCACTACTACAGTTCCCAGAGTTCATCCCTCTTCTGACATCTCAGCAGACCTTTAAAATATAGGCAGTAAGAATGAAGATCATAGCAGGAAGCCTTTGCTCATATAACTTATCACCAGACTTCTTTCTCTAACTCCAAGTCAAGTCCCACACAATTCTTTTTTATTTTCTTAAAAGTATTTTATTTTCCCCTTTACATGTAATAACAATTTTCAACATATGTTTTCCAAATTTATAAGGTCCAAATTGTCTCACTTTAAGCACTGCATGGCCCCCCATCCCCTGCTCCACCCCAGCCTCAAGGAGATGGTAAGCAATTTGATCTGGACTATACATGTATAATCATGTAAAACATACTTCCATATTGGTCTTTGTTGAAATAGAAAACTCATATAAAACCAAAACTCTGAAATAAAAACCCAAATAACCTAAAATGAAAAATAGTATGCTTTGATCTGCATTCTGACTCTTAACAGTTCTTTCTCTGGAGGCGGATAGCATTCATTGTCATGTTTTTCTGAATCGTTCTGGATCATTGTATTGTTGAGAAGAGTTAAGTTTTCACAGTTGATTATTGTACAATGTTACTTACTGTGTACAATGTTCTCCTAATTCTGCTAATTTCACTCTGCATCAGTTCATATAGGTCTTTCCAACTTTTTCTGAAGTCATCCTCTGCTTATTATTACTTATACCACAACAGTTTTCCATTACCTGCTGTATTGTATATATCACAATTTATTCAGTCATTCCCCAACTGATGGACATTCCTTCAATTTCCAATTTTTTGCCACCACACAAAGAGCTGTTATAAATATTTTTGTACAAATAGGTCACCCCTGCCTTCCTTTTAAAAAAATCTCTTTGAGATACAGACCTAGTAGAAGAATTACTGTGTCAAAGGATATGCACAATTTTTTAGCTCTTTGGGTATACAAACAGATATTCTTAAAACTCAGATTTGGCCGTGGCATATCCTAACTAAAAAATCGTTTATGGCTTCCTATTACCTCTAGAATAAAATCTAACATTCTCTGCTTGGCATTTAAAGCCTTCTTCAGTTGGGCTCCCATCTTCTTTTCAGTCATATTTCATATTAATTCCCATCATTCTCACTCCATTCCAGTTCAATTAGCCTGCTAGCTTTACCTCTATACCTATCTTTCCATTTCTCAATACTAAATCTTTTTTAAAATGGTCACCTTAGGCCTGGGATGCACTTCCTCTTCACCTCTGATTTGTAGGATTTCTGTCTAAACTTTCTAAATTTATCTCAGGTGTCACCTCCTACATCCCCATCCTCCCAATTAATAATATTCTTACTCTTTAATTTCCTTTATATATACTTTGTATTTATTTACCTGTGCATATATGTTCTCTTCCCCAAAAATGTAAACTTCTAGAGGGTAGGGACTATTTTAATAAAAGTTAATACTAATAGCTAGCATTTATATACTACTTTAAAGTTTGCAAAGCATTTTTATTTCATTAGATCTTTACTGCTTTACCTTGAGAGGTAGGTGCTATTCTTATGTCCCATTTTACAAATGAAGAAGGCAAATAAAAGTTAAATGATTTGCATGAGGTCACAGGACCAGTAAGTGTCTAAGACATGATTTGAACTTAGGTCTTCCTGACTCCAGTTTCAGTTCTTTATCCACTCAGACACTTTTGACATTATGCAAAATGCCTCCCACACTACCTGGATCTTAATGAATGCTTATTGAATTGATCTTTTGAACTGAAGGAAGGAAGGGAGGGAGAAAGGGAAAGGAATAGGCCTAATAGACAAATGAGGTGGGTAGATCCTATAGTTCATTGCTATCCTATAAGCTTCTGCTATTGTGGCTTTCTTGGCTTACTGCTTCATTATTTTCTGCTGTTAGGAAATACTGTAACTACTTGGTATGTAATTCCCTTTCCTCCATATTTAAAAAAAATATGACTTGCCTTTTCCTCCTATCTCTCCTTTTTTTCTCTAATCCTGACCATAAACAGCTGTGGTAGGATTGAGGAAAGGACCATTTCTGCAATGTGTATTGTTAAACATCAAAATAATTCAATGAACCACCCAAATTGGGCATCTTGGAAAACAGTACTCCTACTTACATTTCAAATGTTAACATACAATGAACATCTTGAAAATGTATATGGCATCCCAAAGCCTTACCTACCACAACAGTGGAAAATGAAATTTATTTCTCCTATTAGAAGTGATGACCATATTGGCAAACACAATGAACACAACACTAAAAGACACATATTCAAATACAAAAATTGTCAATTATTGTCTGGATAACCTTAGGCCAATTATTTAACTTCTATGAGCTTCAGTTTGCTCATCTATAAAATGAAGATCATAATTACCATTGTACCTACTTCACAGGATTGTGATGATTAAATGAAATACTCCCCGAAGCTATTGCCCTAGATCTCTCCTCCCCTTCACTGTTAAACTTCTAGGAGTAGTATATTCTCACTGCCTTTACTTCCTAACCACCCACTCACTTCTCAAGCTCCTAAAAGCCTGACTTCTGTCCCTACCACTCTCCTGAAACTGCCCTCTCAAAGGTCATCAGTGACCTCTTCTTATGTGTCATATCCAAAAGGTGTTTCTGAAACCTCATTTCTCTGAACTTCCTTGATCTTTTGGTAAAACTAGACATTGTTTTTGGAAAAATCACATTTCAGAGGTGGACAAGGGGACCTCAGAGACCATCTACTCCAACTTCTGTCCTGACAGAGATCCCTTCAAAATATACCATTACTTGGGATTATTTGATCACTACTTAATGACCTTCACTGAGAGGGATGTTTGTTAGAGCCAGCTCACTGGGCTAAGATTGTCAAAATGTAAGTTTGAGCAGTGATACCTAGGAAATCTGCAAAGGCTCCAAATCAGGGCTTAATTTATTGTTTTGTTGATAGTTTAGACTTATTAGCTACACCTATAAGCATTGTGTCACCCGAAAGTTTGATAAGCACACCATTTATGCTTTCAAATTATTGATCAAAATGATGAAGAGAAGATAAACCCAAGGACACTTTCCATTGGGTACTTCTATTTCAGCTGACATTGAATGAATTCCATTGGGGTGCATTCGTTCAACTATTTCTGAATTTGCCTTACTATATATCTCCTCACGTCTAGGCACCTCTTCTTCTTGTCCAAAATGAAATCATTAGAAACTTTACCTACACTGTGAAAATTTAGGAAGAGTATGTATATAACAATCTGCCAGGTATATAACCCTGTCAAGAAGGGAAATGGTGTTAGTATCCTCATACCTCGTGTCTACCTCCTGGCTTCTCTTGCTTCCTTCAAGTCCCAGCTAAAATCTTATTCTCCTCCTCCTCCTCCTCCTCCTTCCCCTCCTCCTTCTCCTCCTCCCCCTCCTCCTTCTCCTCCTCTTCTTCCTCCTCCTCTTCCTCTTCCTCCTCCTTCTTTTTTTTATAAAACCTTACTATATATTGGCTCCAAGGAAGAAGAGTGGTAAGGGCTAGGCAATGGGGCTTAAGTGACTTGCCCAG